>NW_027210574.1:0-62901 GCF_027789765.1 Dendropsophus ebraccatus
CATGACTGATGGGGGTTTACTAGGCTAACAGGGCATGACTGATGGGGGTTAACTAGGCTACAGGGCATGACTGATGGGGCTTAACTAGACAACCAGGGGCATGACTGATGGGGGTTAACTAGACAACAGGGACATGACTGATGGGGGTTAACTAGACAACAGGGACATGACTGATGGGGGTTAACTAGACAACAGGGACATGACTGATGGGGGTTAAACTAGGACAACAGGGACATGACTGATGGGGGGTAACTAGGCTACCAGGACATGACTGGGGGGGTTAACTAGGCTACCAGGGACATGACTTGGGGGGGTTAACTAGGCTACCAGGGACATGACTGGGGGGGTTAACTAGGCTACCAGGGACATGACTGGGGGGTGGTTAACTAGGCTACCAGGAACATGCCTGGGGGGGTTAACTAGGCCTACCAAAGGCATGACTGGGGGGTTAACTAGACTACAAGGGACAGGGCACTGGGGGTTAACTACAATAGCAAGGGCACTAGGGGAACAATACTTTGCCTTGCCCCGGGTGCTGCAAACCCACGCTACTAACTGCCGCGCATGGTATGTGGCCCTTGAATGATTTTATGAATGCCCGACCAGCCCTCGACATGGACAGGTTCCCCACACCCTGGATATAGATCCATAGGTGAAAGTGCTGGCGAGTCGTTTCACAAAACTTTGACATGTCATAGAGACATAAATACAGAAAGTGCAACAGCAAACCTACAGGTGCAAGCGCTTACCATATATAGTCCCCCCCCCCCCGCCCCCCCGTGTACACATAATAAGAACCTACTCCATAGATATTAAAAAATGAGAATCTTGGTAAACTATTTGACAAACATAGGGTAACATGTCGCCATGTTAAGGTGGTCCTCAGAGACATGGTCCCGACTCTAGACATTTTTACACTTGCAATGGCCTCTCCTGGTTGAACAAGCCTACAACTGAGCAGATAGGAGCCAAATCTCTATAGCCTTACAAAACATGGGTGGAGCGCAAGCCAACAGAAGGTAGCCATACAACCCATGTACAATAGAAAAAAAAAGGAAAAAATGGCAGCACCTCTGTGCAAGTTGCCTGCTGCATGTGGCTTAAGTAAGACAAAAAACAGAAATGTGCAACAGCAACCGACAGGTGCAAGTGTGAACAGAGGCATAGAGGTGATGCCAATTTTTTCCCTTTTTATGTCATAGAGACATGTCAAAAGTTTTGATCAACAAGGGAGAGAAGAGAAAAAAAACAGGCAGCAGCGCCTCGTTTGATTGCGTACAAAAAGGTTAATTATAGCACCAAGGTGTCTGATAAGGTGCTCACCTTTAAGCCCCTTGGGCTTTGTGTATATCACCCAAAAGGGTACCAGGGCTTCAGGAGTAACCAAGATACAGTGCTTTAGTGGAAAGTCTCCCAAGTAGGGGCCCGTGGAAAAAGTTGTGTGCGACTATTCTATAAAGGTTAACGCTACCCTACAGACTCCAACAATAGATGCAGATAAAATTTTAAAATGTTTATTATAAAATGCACAGTTTACGCATTTCAAATACCACGTCCTCTTCATCAGAATAGTAGTCTATTATTCTGATGAAGAAGATGTGGTCCTTGAAACGCGTAAACTGTGCATTTTTATTATAAACATTTTAACTTTTTATCTGCATCTATTGTTGGAGTCTGTTGGGCAGCGCTAACCTTTATGGAAGTTGCACAAAAGTTTTTATCGGTCTGGGTTTGAGTTTTCAGACCTGTAATGCGCGGGGAGGGGACCATGCTGCAGTGCGTCCTCTCCCTGCTCTGTGTCAGCAGGGCCGGCCTTAGGGTAGATGGCGTCCTGTGCAGAATGTTCTTTTGGTGCCCCCCCCCCTTCCGGCTGATTGTAGGCCATACCAAGCCTATCTCTTAGAGACACACACTGTATATACTGCTTACACAAACAGATACAGTCACATATACACATACAGACACACGGGGGAGATTCATCAAACATGGTGTAAAGTGAAACTGGCTCAGTTGCCCCTAGCAACCAATCAGATTCAACCTTTCATTCCTCACAGACTCTTTGGGAAATGAAAGGTGGAATCTGATTGGTTGCTACGGGCAACTGAGCTAGTTTCACTTAACACCATGTTTGATAAATCTCCCCCTGTACAGTGTATATACTGCTTACACAGACACATACAGACACACAGTACATATATCCCGCAAACACAGACACACATACACACCACACAGGAGCATGCTGGGAGTTGTTGTATTCCACACACACCACACAGGAGCATGCTGGGAGTTGTTGTATTCCACACACACACACACACCACACAGGAGCATGCTGGGAGTTGTATTCCACACACACCACACAGGAGCATGCTGGGAGTTGTTGTATTCCACACACACGACACAGGAGCATGCTGGGAGTTGTTATATTCCACACACACCACGCAGGAGCATGCTGGGAGTTGTTGTATTCCACACACACCACACAGGAGCATGCTGGGAGTTGTTGTATTCCACACACACCACACAGGAGCATGCTGGGAGTTGTTGTATTCCACACACACCACACAGGAGCATGCTGGGAGTTGTTGTATTCCACACACACCACACAGGAGCATGCTGGGAGTTGTTGTATTCCACACACACCACACAGGAGCATGCTAGAAGTAGTTGTATTCCACACACACCACACAGGAGCATGCTGAAAGTAGTTGTATTCCACACACACCACACAGGAGCATGCTAGAAGTAGTTGTATTCCACACACACCACACAGGAGCATGCTGGGAGTTGTTGTATTCCACACACACCACACAGGAGCATGCTGGGAGTTGTTGTATTCCACACACAGCCACATATGAGCATGCTGGGAGCTGTTGTATTCCACACACAGCCACATATGAGCATGCTGGGAGCTGTTGTATTCCACACACAGCCACATATGAGCATGCTGGGAGCTGTTGTATTCCACACACAGCCACATATGAGCATGCTGGGAGTTGTTGTATTCCACACACACCACACAGGAGCATGCTGGGAGTTGTTGTATTCCACACACATCACACAGAGCACTAACACACAGACATACACACAGATACATACATATACTCACACAGAAGGATCAGTGGACGATGTCTCTGCCCATAAGGAGGAGGTGGAGGAGGTAGAGCGGAGGATCACATTGCTTATGTCTCCGTCCAGAGGGAGAGGGGGCGGGGGCTGGGGCATCTGTGAGCCGGGAGATGCTGTGGGGGGCGGGGGAGGGGGCCAGGCTGCAGTCACATGTCTGGGGGAGAGAAGGCTTCTCCTTGCTGACACTCAGCAAGGCTGCTGTGCCAGCAATATATGGCCTCAGGGGGAAGCAGGTGGCGCCCCCTTCCTGCTGGGAGTGCACAGCGCACTGTGCAGCCGCACTGCTCGCACACCCCTAAGGCTGGCCCTGTGTGTCAGCATAATCCGTTGTGCTCCGTAGAGCACCGTTATAAACCCAACTGATCAGCTGGGAGAGGACGGTCTGATCTGGGACTGATAAAACTTTTGACATATGAAAATATTTGCCAAATGACAGCGACACTTTAATTGTTTATATACCGCTGATCGTTTGTTCCAAATGCTGCCAACACTTTTTATCCCCTGTTTTGCTCATGAATATATATTATGAGCAACATTCTGATAGGACACTGGCCCTATTACATAAAGGTGGTCGGTGAATATATCAGTAATAGGACACTAGCCCTATTACATAAGGGTGGTCATGGAAAAGTTGTCGGTCACTATTTGGCAGTTTGTTTCTGAGCTGGAAGAGTCCATTGTGTGGGGGGAGATCTGTTCTGTTCTCTTCCTGGATGCTGGATGACTGTATATGAGCAGCAGTGTAATATGAAGATATTCTGTGTAATATAGAGGAGGAGGAGAAGACATGAGTAGTGTAGCAGTAACCTCTGTCCTCAGTGTGGTGTTTTCTCTCTGGGAAAAGATTGTGTGTTTTTCTTCAGTGTTCTATGGCTGCAGTAGGCTGTGTGTGAGTGTGCTATGGCTGCAGCAAGCTGTGTGTGTGTATGTGTGCTATGACTACAGCAGGCTGTGTGTGTGTGCTATGGCTGCAGCAGGCTGTGTGTGTGTGCGTGCTATTGCGTGCCCCCACAGTGACCTTCTATATCACTGTGTGTGACCCCTCTCTATATCACTATGTGTGACCCCTCTCTATATCACTATGTGTGACCCCCTGTATATCACTATGGCTGACCTCTATTTCACAGGTATCTGGCGTTGTTAGCAGTGTTTTTTTAAGTATGGTAAATATTTAGTTAGAAACATAGAAGACTGTCAGCAGGAAAAGACCACCTGCTCCATCTAGTCTAGTTGTGAGTTGTTCAGGACATGGAGACTGGCTGCATCCACTGCACACACAGGATCATGTAATACATTAGGGAGAAGCTGCTGAGCCAGTGTGATAAATAACTCCCCTGGTATATTACTGGCCATTTATGTAGGAGCAGGAGTCTGAGTTGGGAGTCGGAGTCGGTCCTGATAAAATTCAGGAGTCGGAGTCGGAGCTGCGGCTTACCGACTCCACAGCCCTGCTTGTAATCCTATCTATCTACCAAGTCCAAGTTATAGTAACCAAGGTGACCCCCCTGAAGGTAAGGACTCTGATCAAGCCAACATATATTCATCATCAGATACTTTAAGTAAAGTTTCGATATACTTGCATCGCTATTGTGTAAAGACTTTTATTAAAGATATTCCCCTGTGTATATGCTGAGAGAAGGGCCCTGGCACCCTCGGACCCCACCGTGACAGGAAGGTTACAGAAGGTGAGCTCTAAGGTTGCGCTACACCACCCAGCAATTACAGTACACAGCAATAAGAACTTCCTGGATCGACTGGTCACTATGGATGAGACCTGGAATCATTTGTATGACCCTGAAAAAAGGAGCAGTCAAAATAGTGGAGAGGTTGTTCTCATCATCCACTTGGTTGAAGGTGTCTGTGTTCTGGGATAAGGAGGGTGGTCTGCTAGTGGACTACCTTCAAAATGGTTCCAAGGTATTACATTGAACTTTTAGACCAATTAAAGGCAGCTCTGAAGGCCAACAGGCGCGGCAAGCTGTCCAAAGGAATCTTGTTACTGCAAGACAACGCTTCTGCTCATACTGCACAAGCAACCACTGCAAAACTGGTGGAGCTAGGCCTCTAGCTGAATGACCACCCACCTTATTCACCAGATCTAGCTCCCTCCGATATCATCTGTTTCTAAAACTGAAGAAACACCTGAAGGGTACCAAATATTATTCCATTTCTCGTGCCATGGCTGCTACAGATGACTGGTTTGAGATACAACTGAAATCCTTCTGCAAGGCTTAGAGAACTTGGAATACTCGTACCGATGTTGGAAATGTGTTGACATCAGTGGAGAGTATGTGGAATAAATATAATGTTTTATTTTTCTATCTTGTTTCTTTCTAGGTAAAACCAAAGACCTATCAGCAGCTTCTCGTTCGTGTGTGTGTGTAAATATATATATATATATACAGTGGTGCCTTGGATTACAAGCATAATTCGTTCCGGGACTGTGCTTATAATCCAAATCCACTCTTAAACCAAAGCAAATTTTCTCATAAGAAATCATAGAAATGCAGACAATTGGTTCCATACCTCAAAAATTATGATTTACTATTCTGAATAACATGTAAAACAAATGAAACAAACATTTAGAAACAGCAGAATATGTGATATTATAAGCTACTGTACAGTAATGGAGAGGATGGGAAACACAAGGGCTGGCAGAGACTGCAGGGAGTATGAAGGAATGAGCAGGACAGATGTGGGCACATACATGCAGCACTCTCTGTCCGGGGAGAGAGGGGTTACAGCTATGGAGAGATTACCTCCACAGTTCTGTCCCCTGATGTAAGCCCCAGCCTGAAGTAGATCTGCTATGATTTGGAAGGTGAGGGAGACTTCCTGGGTCAGAGTACAGTGCTGTAGACCCCGCTATGCAGACTATGCCCCTCCCCTACTCGCGCTCCCACCCAGTACTGGGAGCTCTTAAACCAAAGCGATGCTCTTAAACCAAGTCACATTTTTGAAAAACTGTGAGCTCTTACACCAAAACGCTCTTAATCTAAGTTACTCTTAAACTAAGGTACCACTGTATGTGTATATATATATATATATATATATATATATATATATAATATATATATATATAAATAATATATATATTTTTTTTTTTTTAACTCGGAGATTAGCCTAGATTACATTACATCAAGACCCAACTATTAAGAGACTAACAAGATTTTTTTTCTTCTATGAATAAAAATGTTCATGTCCCTGGATTTTATGGTGTGTGTTTCTTCTCTCTTTTATTTTTGGTTTAGTAGTGAAAGCTGTCTAATGGTGTCAACCAGGGATGGGCAAATTTACAGTAGTAGCAAAGCGCTGCGGTAAGCTTGGTGTTTGACATGACAGCCTGTTGCTGTAGAACTCTGTGCCATTTATTCCTGGATTCTTGGTAAAAGCTGGATACAATCCTGGGAAACTGGGAGAAGTTTACCAGGACTGGATCCAGCTTTACCCTTGTTTCACACGTAGTAATAGTGCGGCCGTATGTACGGATGTAATAGTGCGCCCGTATATTTGAGGGTTCGTGTGTATGCTGTGAAGTATAGGATATGCGGCTGCACAGTGCACACTATGTATGAATCTACGGCCCTATCGTAAACGGACCCGTAAAAAATGAACAAGACCATTATTTGCGGCTGAATATGCGGCCGAGGATTGACAGGCGGTCCGTACGGAGTACTTCAAAAATAGCCGGCAATGATGCCGAATGCCGATGCCTCTAATAGTTACTATATTAAATTAATCAAAGACATTTTATTTGTAATCAAGACACTTTCGTTGATCAATAATTTATTTCTAACGAATCCATCATTTTGCAATTAAATATACTGTTAAAAAAATAGATATATAAATAAATGTATATTTATCTATATATTTATTTTTTGACATTATATTTAATTGCACAATGATGGATTCGTTAGAATTAAATTATTGACAAACGAAACTGAATTTATTTCCAAGAAAATGTGTTTTATTCATTAAATATTAATTAGTACAGGAAGCACTATAAGCCGGTAATTCATATGCCGGCAATAGAGCATTCTGTACTAATCATCACTTTACTTTAATGAAAACATCAAATGTTTCTTCTAATTATGTTATGACAATAACATTATTAGAAGAAACATTTAGAATTATATGTGCGCTCAGCTGATTGGCTGTTCGGCTGAGCGCACATATAATGAGCCGGTCCGCAGCACAGTGACTTCATTGTGCTGCGGACCAGCGAAGAGGACACATCGGGGTGAGTATAGAGCTCTCCACACCCCCTCCCCGGCACTGCACCCCTCCCAGCAAGGAAGGGGAGGTCAGTTAACCCCTTCCTTGCTGGGATGGGTGCAGTCTGACATCAGTCTGGCCCCCAAGGGGTTAAGGGGGATGCAATACATCCTCCCTTAACCCCTTGGGGGTCAGACTGTAAGCAGCGATCTGTAAAGATGCTGCATACTGTAAGGAGCACAACACCGCTCACAATGATGGGTGTTGTGCTCCTGTTTGTGTGTTTTTTGTGTGTTTCTCCCTTTTTGTTTTTCAGATATCGGTATCCTGGGGATTACGTCGGATTCCATGGACTACGTCGATGACCAGCGGTTGTTCTTTGAATTTTGATAATAAAATGGTCAATGAGGGGCGTGGGGGTGTTTTATTTGAATAAAAAAATTTGTAAACTTGTGTCTTGTCTTTATTTCTTTACTTTATAGACTTAGTAGTGGAAGCCGTCTAATAGACGGAATCCATTACTAAGTTGGGGCCTAGTGTTAGCCGGTATAAAATGGCTAACACTAACCCCCCATTATTACCCCAGTACCCAATGCCACCAGGGGTACTGGGAAGAGCCGGGTGCCAGTGGTCCCGGAGCGTCAATATTGGCGCTCCTGGACCGGGCGGCAGCAGGCTGGTAAGATTTAGGCTGGGGAGGGCCTAAACCAATGGCTCTTCCCACCCTGGTGTTACCAGGCTGCTGTCGTTTGGTTTTTAACCCGGCTGGTTATAAAAATAGGGGGGACCCTATGCGTTTTTTTTTTTTTAAATAAATAAATAATTAAAAAAAACGCATAGGGTCCCCCTATTTTTATAACCAGCCGGGTTAAAAACCAAACGACAGCAGCCTGGTAACACCAGGGTGGGAAGAGCCATTGGTTTAGGCCCTCCCCAGCCTAAATCTTACCAGCCTGCTGCCGCCCGGTCCAGGAGCGCCAATATTGACGCTCCGGGACCACTGGCACCCGGCTCTTCCCAGTACCCCTGGTGGCATTGGGTACTGGGGTAATAATGGGGGGTTAGTGTTAGCCATTTTATACCGGCTAACACTAGGCCCCGACTTAGTAATGGATTCCGTCTATTAGACGGCTTCCACTACTAAGTCTATAAAGTAAAGAAATAAAGACAAGACACAAGTTTACAAATTTTTTTATTCAAATAAAAACACCCCCACGCCCCTCATTGACCATTTTATTATCAAAATTCAAAGAACAACCGCTGGTCATCGACGTAGTCCACGGAATCCGACGTAATCCCCAGGATACCGATATCTGAAAAACAAAAAGGGAGAAACACACAAAAAACACACAAACAGGAGCACAACACCCATCATTGTGAGCGGTGTTGTGCTCCTTACAGTATGCAGCATCTTTACAGATCGCTGCTTACAGTCTGACCCCCAAGGGGTTAAGGGAGGATGTACTGCATCCCCCTTAACCCCCGGGGGGCCAGACTGATGTCAGACTGCACCCATCCCAGCAAGGAAGGGGTTAAGTGACCCCCCTTCCTTGCTGGGAGGGGTGCAGTGCCGGGGAGGGGGTGGGGAGAGCTCTATACTCACCCCGATGTGTCCTCTTCGCTGGTCCGCAGCACAATGAAGTCACTGTACTGCGGACCGGCTTATTATATGTGCGCTCAGCCGAACAGCCAATCAGCTGAGCGCACATATAATTCTAAATGTTTCTTCTAATAATGTTATTGTCATAACATAATTAGAAGAAACATTTGATGTTTTCATTAAAGTAAAGTGATGATTAGTACAGAATGCTCTATTGCCGGCATATGAATTACCGGCTTATAGTGCTTCCTGTACTAATTAATATTTTAATGAATAAAACACATTTTCGTTTAAATAAATACAGTTTCTTTGTTCAATAATTTAATTCTAACGAATCCATCATTGTGCAATTAAATATACTGTCAAAAAATAAATATATATATAAATATACATTTATTTATATATATATTTATTTTAACAGTATATTTAATTGCAAAATGATGGAATCGTTTACATTTAATTATTGAACAATAAAAGGGACTTTATTAGACAGAAAATGTGTTTTATTAATTCAATATATTAACCATGAGAGACATCGGCTATAGTGCAGAGGATCGCAAACCCCGGTAATAGCGAGTCATGTAAACTGTGTTCCCTGCTTTCCCAGATGCATCCAGAGGTGTTTGCATCACTTTCTTAACATTTTATTTGTTATTTTTAGTTGAACCAGATTTCAAAGTAAATGACCGTATGTTTTGAGCCGCATGTCTATTTTTTCCCACGGCCGGAGTTTCACCCGCACATTTACAGCCGCATAAAAAATACAGCCGCACAGTTACAGCGTGTGAAACCAGCCTTACCAGGCACCTAGAGCAGAGCATTATGGAGCAGAGCAAAGTTTAAAGGCAGCAGGCTGACAAGCTGACCACCGAGCCTAGGGCAGCACTTCACTACTACAGTATATTTGCTCATTCCTAATGTCCACTTATAAGGTCTTATTCACATATGCAGTGACTTATCTGTACTGCAAAAACTCCGCCAGCCGCAGGTTTGTAGGGAGACCTGGGTGGCCGCTCAAGATGGTGTACTTTCCCTCAAACCCCCCAGGATTGCGTATCACCTGAGACCTGGCACAACATCCCCAAAGCGATCCTTCACCCCCCACTCCTGCTCAGACCTAGCAGCGCATCTGTACAGACAACCCACCCGCACCTGGCAGTACATCCCCACAGAAGACTCCCCCACCCGGACCTTGCAGCGCATTTCCACTGTTGAACCTATCTGCACAATATAATTCCAAATATTCCTGCACACTATAATTTTATTTGTAATGCACATGGTAAAAGTAAGTGGTTCCAACTCTGCACTAGCCCAACACTGTTACTGTCACGTAGCACAGACTTTATTTTTAAATACACTACAAAACTACTGACCTCAAACTCAACAATGAGTAGAATTGTGGTTGTATTTAAAAAAAAACACAAAAAAACTTCTGACCTTTTTAAGTAGCCCACTTTTTTGGTAGTACACTAGGGGAGAATGCCCCCCTCCTTCTGTCTCAGTAATATTCCCACAGCCACCAGCTCCTCAGCACAGATGATCCCACTGTTTTGGGTCTCTTGTTCAGGCCTTTCTATTCCTGCCTGCAATCAGGAACCTTTCTCTTGTGTGAGCAGAGGTCTGAATCTGTTTACGTTCTCACCTCCTCCTCCTCCTGTCTCACTGATGTTCTCACAGCCTCCAGCTCCTCAGAACGGACAACCCCACTGTTGTGCCCTGAAAGAGCAGTTAGTTGTGTTTTCAGCCTACCTATTTATCCTTGCCTACAGCACCAACCTCTCCACACTAACCAGCGTAATTATACACCAAGGTCATATTTCCCATCTGACCAATCACAGGCTTTGCTAGGATTGCCAGATCAATCAAGCTTTTTGATTGGCAGCCTTTCAATAACCTTTATTGCACAACAATGAACAGATAAACCATTACATATTAAAGGGAAACTCCGGATAAGAAAAACTTTTTTTCTATTAAAAGTACATTAAACGTTAAATATATGTGTCTATACAATGTATTACTGTATCTGTACGGTTCTGCCACACTGGTAGCTGATAGAAATCCAGGAAGTAAAAAATAAAAGACCCCTGTGCCAATCCACATTGTCTCCTGCTCCTTCTGCTCTCCCACCTTAGGAGACAAATCTTCCATGCCTCTGTCTCACATTGTATGTGTTTGTTGAGATCAGGCTGATGATGCAGACAGGGGGCAGGGTGTGATGTCACAGGAGGATTGGCTGGATCTCCCAATCCCCTGAGTGATCCACCATCTCTCACCAGCCAGAAGAAGGTGCTGCACTAATTTTTCTAATTGTGCAGAAGTGTGCAGTAAAATTAGGGCTGTGTTCACACATATTGGAGTGTCATTGCAGTACTGCAGCGTATACAGGTAGAGAATACAGCGTGCTGTGTGGGTGGGACCACAATGAAATAAATTACTGCAAATAATTCAGTAACACAATGAAACTGCAATGTGTGAACACAGCCTAGATGTTCTTCAACAGCTTTGGGCGGGGAATGGGCAGGATAAAGGACTGTGATGAACAGCTGAGGGAAAGCATTGCATTCTGGAACCTGTAGTACTATGTACAACTGATAAACCAGGAAGAGCAGAAACACAAAACAGAACAAAACCCCCCAAAACAAATGGATTTTTGGTAGTTTCAAAAATGGAATAGATAGGTAAGTAATGCTTTATGCTTCTGCAGAAGTTTCATTTTTTAACCGCTACCTGGAGTTTCCTTTTAAACTCCATCACTCAGAAGGATGTCTCCTACACTTTAGTATATAATCGATTGAAAAGGTCCTTCTGGACACTGGGAATTAATCATTTTTATATGAGCCTGGCTAAAGGCCATAACTCAGAAGGATCTCTCCTACATCATGCCTTCTCAGGATATAATAGTTGGAAATGGTCCTTCTAAAATCTAGGAAATGGTCATGTCTATATGGGCAGGCTAAATCCCATCACTCAGAAGGACGTCTCCTATTCGACACTTTCTCAGGATATAATCGATGGAAAAAGGTCCTTCTGGAGTCTAGGAAATACAGTGGTACCTTGGTTTCTAAAACTGCTTTCAACTCAAACAGTTTAGTTCTCAAAAATGGTTTTCAAGGAAAGTTTGGGTTATGAACGGGGAAAAGTGAGACCTGGCTGGCACCCTACCCTTGTTCCTGCCTGCTTACCTCAGACTGCCCTAGGAAGCAGCGGGTAACTGGTCGACGGTCCCTACATTGAATAGGTGGTACAAAAGACAATACACGACAGACAACAGCACAACAAAGCAAGTCCAACGGTCTGGGTCATACACTGACAGCAGAGGTACTGAATTACAAAAGCAGAGTCAAGAAGAATAGAAAAAAGGTCCAAGAAATACAGCAGGGCCAAAAGCCCAAGGGAATAGCAGCAGACAGGAGACTAGCAAGGTAGCTCAATAACTGGTAATAGAGTGAGCCTTAGCCAAACACTTATGTTAGGGAACCAGGAGACCTTCACAGCCCCTATTTGACCGGGCTCCTGGGTCCAGCAATGTTAAAGGACAACTGCCATGAAAAGCTTTTTCCCAGTAACTGAAACACGTTGCAAAGTTACCTATCTGCCCCCTTCCCTATCTTTTTCCCCCCTCAACCAGGACGTGAAGTAAACTCATTCATATCTGATGATGGTTGTCACCAGGCTGCTCTGTGGCAGCCATTTTGTGACAATGATGTCACCAAGAGGGAGGCTGGTATAAGCCCTGTTAGGCCAGCCTCCCTTGTCAGATGACTTAGCTTGCTTAGCTCTGGTTGGTTGAGCAAGCTGTAAGCCATGGGTCTCCAAACTGCGGCCCTCCAGCTGTTGTAAAACCACAACTCCCATCATATCTGGACAGCTAAAGCTTTGGATTTGGCTGTCCAGGCATGATGGGAAATGTAGTTTTGCAACAGCTGGAGGGCCGCAGTTTGGAAACCCATGCTGTAAGCCATCTAACAGTTCTACAGAGTCAGTGAATGAATCTTCTTTTTCCCCAGCAGTTATAGGGACCTCCCTCCTCCCCCTCTCTCCCAGTGCCCAGTACAGTCAGTAAATGAATCCTGTTATCTTCTCTTTCCTCTGTGCAGATAAGCACAGGTTTCTGTGTGTGCGTGTTTGTTGTGGAAAGGGTGGTTGGGCACAGACATCACAGTAGACAAAGTGCATCATGGGAAAGCCCAAACCAGGAAGTAAAGAAAAAATGAATACAGCAACTAGAGTTTCAGGGACCTGCAAGCAGCGGGAAATTCAAACGGAGACTAAATTTTCCCTGCTTACTGTGAAATCTCCTATAAATACTAATAGCATGCTTATCAATGGCCAGACTAGACTTATTAGAGCTGTTTGGCAGACAGAAAATGACATTTTTAATTCTGTCATTCCTAACCTATTGCTAAACTTTATTTTTAAAGTTCAGTGTTTTGGATCAATTTGGTAACTAATAGAGATGAGCGGAACTTTCGGACTTTCGGTCTGAAAGCCGCTCACTCCAGTGCGATGCCTGCGATCCAGGGAATGTATCTTGAATTCCCTGGAAGATCCTGCCCGCAGATTCCCAGGACCGCAACTATGCCCCTGGGATCGGAGGCATAGCAATTGAGCGAAGATGCTGTCGGACCAAAAGTCCGACGGTTCGCTCATCCCTAGTTACTAATGATCGTTTATTTAGGTTCAAACCTAAAATCATCGGGTACCAACTATTTCAAAAGCACCATGCTTACCTAAACACGTTGCAGGTCTTCTCCTGCGCTCCTTCTTCCTCCCGGTCCCACGCGCAGCAGTTTCAGTGCGGTCTGTCAGCTCAGACAGCTGCTGCTGTGCGCGGGAGCGGGAGGCAGAAGGAGCACAGGAGAAGACCTGCAACATGCTTAGGTAATTGCCAAACTCATTGGAAACACCAGCGCTGTCTTCACAAAGTCATATTTATATTTGTACTATCTGAAATAAACACGTTTTATTTCTTTCACCTAAAACTTTGGTCCCATGACTTTTTGAAGATGCAAAAGCGGATGATAAAAACGGATGCTGTTGTATGACATACATTTTGATCGGTTTTCCATGTACTTACATTATTAAAAAAAGGATTTAGGGTGCCTTCACACCTACCGGATCCACAGCGGATCTCACTTCTGCGGATTCGAAGCGAGAACCGCTGTGGATCCGGTATCAATTCACCCCTATGATAGCACATATTGACATCCCGCTGTGAATATGTGCTTTAACTCCCTGGTGCCCGCAGCCCCGCCGTCGCATCCCCCCCACATCCCGGCCACATCCCCCCATCAGCCCGCTGCCGCCCGCATCACGCCGCCGTGAGCATACAGTACCTGCTCGGCGGCGCGGCTGCAGTGAGGCTGCCGGCTCCGATCCTGCTCAGATCAGCTGAGCGGGACCAGAGTCGGGAGCCTCACTGCAGCCGCGCCGCCGAGCAGGTAATGTATGCTCGCGGCGGCGGGCCGGAGATGGGCTGATGGGTGGATGTGGCCGGGATGGGGGGATGTGCCGCCACCGGGGATGGGGGATGCGACGGCGGGGCTGCGGGCACCAGGGAGTTAAAGCACATATTCACAGCGGGATGTCAATCCCGCTGCGAATATGTGCTATCGTAGGGGTGAATTGATACCGGATCCACAGCGATTCTTGCTTCGAATCCGCAGAAGTGAGATCCGCTGTGGATCTGGTAGGTGTGAAGGCACCCTTAAAAAGTTTTTTTTACATTTTTAATGTACACAAAAACATGGTTGACTATGTTTTTCTGTACATTTTCCAAAATGGATACAGTGAGACTAATTGCAAAATTGTGATGTGAACCTAGCCTTACTGTAACTTGAATAGGGCTGAGTTGCAATACTGCCAATACAATACAGTGCAATACTATTACAGTGCAGAATACTGGTGTCAGAAAGTTTTAAAGATTTGTAAATGACTTCTATTTAAAAATCTCCTGTCTTCCAGTACTTATCAGCTTTGTATGCCCTGCAGGAAGTGGAATATTTTCTCCAGTCTGATACGGTGCTTCCTGTTGCCACCTGTGCCCATGACAGCAACTGTCCAGAGCCGTAGCAAATTCCCATAGAAAACCTGCTTTTGCTTTGGACAGTTCCTGACACAGACAGAGGTGGCAGCAGAAAGCACCTTGTCAGGATAGAAAAAAATCCACTTCCTATGGGGCATACAGCATCTGATAAGTACTGGAAGACTTGAGATTTTTACAAATAATGAATTTACAAATCTGTATAACATTTTAACACCGGTTGATTTGAAAAAAAATATTTTCGCCGGAGTAACCCTTTAACACCTTCCCCTATGAGTCCGGTCATGGTCTGCGCCGTAACGGCAATAGAGTGCCTATCTCAGAGATCTATGCAGTATAGATATAATGCATAGATTCATATGAGAGATCAGAGCAGGCATACTAGAAGTTCCCCAGGGGGGCTTCTAGTATGTGTGTAAAAAAGTAAATAAATGTTTTTTTTATTAATAAATAACCCTCTCCCCTATTAAAAGTTTGAATCACCCCCCTTTCCCCATTTTATAAATATAAATAAACATGTTTTGTATCGCCGCGTGCGTAATCGTCCGAACTATTAAATTATCACATTCCTGATCTCGCACGGTAAACGGCGTAAGCGTAAAAAAATTCCAAGGTGCAAAATTGCGCATTTTTGGTCGCATTAAATCTAGAAAAATTGTAATAAAAAGTGATCAAAAAGTCACATATGCGCAATCAAGGTACCGATAGAAGTACAGATCATGGCACAAAAAATGGCACCTCACACAGCCCCATAGACCCAAGGATAAAAGCGCTATAAGCATGGGAATAGAGAGATTTTAAAGGAACGTTAATTTATTAAAAAGGTTTTACATATGTTACAGATGTTACATATCGTTGTAATCGTAACAACTTGAGGAACATGCATAACAAGTCAGTTTTACCCTATGGCAAACAACGTAAATAAAAATACTCCTCAAATTTAAAAAATGCGGGGTTTTTTTCCAATTTCATCACACATTTAATTTTTTTCTGGTTTTGCAGTGTACCTTATGCAAAAATTCAGCCTGTCATTGCAAAGTACAATTAGTGGCGCAAAAAATAAGGGCTCATGTGGGTTTGTAGGTGAAAAAATGCTATGGCCTTTTAAACAAAACAAAAGCGCAAAAAAAAAAATTGTGCGATCCTGAAGGGGTTAAAGGGAAATTCCAGGTAGAGGTTAAAAAAAAAAAATTCTGCAGAAGCATATAGCATTACTTACCTATCTATCCCAGTTTTGAAATCCATTTGTTTTGGGGGGTTTTGTTCTGTATTGTCCTTCTTGGTTGAGCAGTTCCCAGAATGCAGTACTGGTTCCAGAATCCATTGCTTTCCCTCAGCTGTTCATCACAGTCCACAGTCCTTGCTACACCTGCTTCTGGCTGGTCAGTGATGGTAAATCACTCAGGGGATTGGGGGATCCAGCCAAGCCTCCTGTGACATCACACCGTGCCCCCTGTCTGCATCATCATTCTGTGTTCAGCAACCACACACGAAGTGAGACAGAGGCATGGAAGATTTGTCTCCTAAGGGAATAAGCAGGAGACAATGTGGACTGGCACAGGGGCCATTTTTTATGTACTTTTAAAAGAAAGCAAATTTTCATTATGTGGAGTTCCCCTTTAAATTGGTGTTCTACAAATAATCAGTATCCTATGACTACATTGCTTTAAATGTATGAAACTGAGCATTAAGGGGTTAATTCCATGTATGTTTGACTACTTAGTATTTTACATATTATTTATGCATTTACATGTTTAAAACTTGCATTATAACTGTTTGTATGTTTATAACTAGCTACTGAAGATTTGTAAATTTACAGGTTAACCCACAAATGAATAGACAACAACATTAAATAGCTGTGATACAGTGCTGCTTGTCTTTGTTCTCGTTTGGGAGTTTTTTTGTCTTTGAGGATTTGTTCACATAAATGTGGTAATGAGTCATCATGCATTGCTGAATTAGTGGAAGGTTACTTACTAATGTTTTCCAGAGAACATTAGTCTGATTTTTGCCAAGTTCATTTTTTTCTTGACAATGACAAAGCTCAGTTTTGTGCATTTAAAGGGATATTGAAGCAGTTACTTATTTAATTATTTCCTGCTAGCATAGTGTATTTAACATCATTGCACATACTGTTATTTATGTGAAAACCCGATACATTTGTGAGTACCTGCTTGGAAGTTGCATATAGAAGCTACTTAACCCCTTCACGTCAGCAATACGTATATATACATTCCTGCTGCAGATGCCCCATGAACAGGGCCGGCTCCAGGATTTTGCGGGCCCTCGGGCAACAGAGCCTTGGTGGGCCCCTTAGTCATCCATCCACTATGCATCCATCATCCACACACTATGCATAATCACTTGAAACTCCACTAACATACACAAACACACATTATTGACACAGACACTGACTGACACTTATGTGGTGTTCCACTAGGGGTGTTACTATTATATACACCCTTCGCGAAAGGCTGTACTTTTTGTGGTCTTATTATTGTAAAGGTAGTATTAAGAGTTGACCACTAGATGTCGCTGTATTATGTATTGATGTATGGAAGCTGCACAGCTGAAGTAGTGCAGCAGAATCTGTGAACCAGTAGGATTTCTGCTTCTTTCTTATCATCTTCTATTGTATTCTGTTCAACCAATTACAGCGCACTCACGCTGTAGAGGAAGTTATTCCCTTGGGTGGGGGAGGAGCAAGAGTTTTCTGTTCGGGACAGTGTGGAGGAAGGATGCAAGCTAGATAGCTCTCCACAGCAGTCTCTTCCAGGCCCTGTCCCTCTGCCAGGTCCCCGTAGTTCAGTTTTAGCCAGTACCCCACATGGGTAGGACGCAAAACAGCACACTGTCACCAACTTTCTTTCAAGTACCCACACAACGCACTATGCAGTGTTAAACCTCTTTGGAGAGGACTAGCCAACAGATAACCTCAACCCACGCTGTGGACAAGGAGAAGTCACAGTGCAGGACAGTATCCGCTATACAGCCACAGATCTAGGAAGTGATCTGGGTGGAGCAAAGTTGCAGTAAGCCTATGAACTCCATCTCGCAACACGGGTGTCAGCAGCAAACCCTCAGCATTCCGCTCAGCCCAGGCAACAAGATCTGGGACCTGTGTCACCCATTAGTACGGTTCAGCCAATGCTAGTGGGCATAAGGTGGTGTTAAGACTAGAGTAAAGGTCAATACACAGGCACAGGTGTTCTTCTACAAGTATTCTACTATATCCTCCAACATCCCGGCAGAGCACATGACTACATGGGTTGAGACTCCCTGCTTCTCTACTTCAACACAACTCTACCAACACAACTATCTCCTACTCCGCACTTATCTTACAGATCTCGTTGTGTTATGTGCAAGTGTTTATTGGCATACAGAGAAAAGACAAGGCACTACTCAAAAGAATAGATTATAATAATAGCACATGGTGCTTAACCCAATATGACATAAGAAAAATTTATGACACCAAATAAGAAGAAAAAAGTCATGTCACATATAAATGAGTGGCACATTCACAATAAATAAACTGTATCCTCAAAATATGAACAATACGTCTTTATTAATACATGAAATTATAAGTTGAAGACATACACAATAAAATCATTTAAAAAGACACAAAAAAAGAGTCTGATAAACACAGTACCAAAACATACCGACATGTATTAGTGTACCGACCCTTCCTACAGCTCATAACAATGGCCCAAAAATAAATTTAAACACAAAATATGTATGTAAATGAACAAATGCATATGTATGTATAGGCCTATAGTCTGATGGACAAAGAACAAAGAGTAACAGAAGGCAAATTAAACCAGATAAGAGTCAAAGAAAAAGAGTCCGTGTCACCATAGGAGGGAGTCCATGTCAGGGTCCAGGAAACCCTGGGTTTATTAACTAGTAGACTATTGACTATTGTATTGACTAATATTGGAGAGGCTGGCACAGGTTTAACCGGAACTAAGAATTCGACTATGTTTAGTGTAAGTGCTATTAAGCACCTCTGAGTAAAAATGTCGAAAAATGGCTATCATTATTACATGTGCATAGTTTTGGTGGTGGTGGAATTAAGTATTCTTCAGATCTGATAAACCTGGTGGTTGTTTATAATTATATTAACTACAATCACGTGTATATATGCTTTTTGGTAAACCATTGGAATAGTTGACATTAGAATGCATACTGTGTTAGGAGAAGCGTGTACTATGGGGCTTTTTATATAGATCTATTATACAAACATATGTGGGTGTTTTTGGAAACTGTTCATATATGTTATTATGGCAACATCGGTCTTGCGCAAGTGTATTTGTTTTTAGTCTACAATATGGCCGCCACAATAGTCTGGTCTGCGAAACCGTAAGTAGGACATTTGTCCTCTTGAAATCTAAGTTCACAATATGGCCATCACGAGATTCCGGTCCGCGAAACCGGAAGTGAGGTATTTTGCCTCTTGAAACCTGTATGTGGGGATATATTGCTAGCATTTCTCTATACATGTACTTTGATGTCAAACCTTTTGAAGCAATCGTCTATATGGGGCCTTTGCGCAATTATATTGGTATTTGTGGTATAGTCCAGTACGTTAATCCGGAAGTGCAACACTTGCCTTTTTGAAGCCAGATACGAGTATTGTATTGCCAGTCAGCACGGATCTGGAATAGACTTATACGGCGATATAGGAAGTTTCAGTTTTGTATGTTTCTGTTAATTATGTATACATTTGTATTTCAGGAATCTTCCTTAGCGCAAGCATATATACTTGTGGTTAAGATTATGTTTATTATGTTGATTTGATCAGTGGAACCGGAAACAATGTTTTTTGCCCTTGTGAAGCTAGGTAGTAGTATTTTTTTTGTCAGCTTTCTCCTTCACAAATGCGCAATAGCCGCTACTCCATGCCATGGTCGCCATCTTGTTCCGGTTAAACAATACACTTGTTTTTGGTTCACTCAATCTGTCAGGTATGTTTTTGATTAATCATTTATTGGATACTTATGTTGATTATTAAATATTACATATAAATAGGATCCCTGCACAGTATTCCCTACCTCTGAGGAAGTTCCTGGTTGACATAACGTGTAGGGCATTATGGGTCACCCCAATTCTCTTTCCTTCCCTGTAAACATGGTGATTTGAGTTATTTACCTTTTTTTCATCTGATGCATTTCATTGTTTATTTGATACACAATATATTGAATTTTTGTGATTTGTTATAGATATTTATCCACGTTTGCACTTGAAAGCATTGCACTTTATACTATTGGTGATTCACAATGTATATAGGTATCTACAGGACAGGAAAGGTATGACATGAATATGTGATTGGGTTGTAGGCCTGGGAGTTTCTTTGTATTGTATAGTTCTCCCATGTTGTTTTGGGTGTTTTTTTTTTATTGTTTTTAATCATGTATGGGGATTCTAGTCTGGTTGCTTTTTTCTGATACTAATCATGTATGTTAAATAAAGATTCATTCATTATTTATGTTTTGGGTGTGTTCCTTTTCTACTTTGGCATACTTCTTTTTGCCCTCTAGGTTTTGTAAAGGTCTGGGACCTGTGTCACCCATTAGTACGGTTTAGCCAACACTAGTGGGCATAAGGTGGTGTAAAGACTACAGTGAAGGTCAATACACAGGCACAGGTGTTGTTGCACATTACTACATGGATTGAGACTCTCACGGCATCCTCCTCTCTGCTACTCTACTTCAACACAACTCTACCAACATTATTATCTCCTACTCTGCACTTATCTCACAGATCTAGTTGCCTTATATGCAAGTGTTTATTGGAATTTTTTATCAAGTGTATACCAAATACCTACTGTATTACCTGCTGCACATTTACAAGTAGTAACTCATTGTTATCTCAGAGTCTGTGATTATTCATCACCACCAACACAGCATACACACCGCAACCTTGGGACATCTCCCCTTTCTGTAGGTGGTGGGTCTTACTATCCGGGAGGGTCATTACACTGCTCTGACCACCAGTGACTACATCATCTGTGACACTATCCCAAGGGACCTGGCAGCAACCCGACAGGACACTGACCACAGGGGAAAAGGGTACAACCGGCCTTACACCTTAAAAGCAGGTGTGCCATCACACCTGTGTGCCCACCTGGCACTGGTGTCACGTGACAACATAATAAGGTCCGGCTGTATCTCGGCCATCCACCACCTGAGTGGTGTCACACTACAACACCTAGCAAGTGACCGGCCGTCCCACCACTATAACACTATCCGGGGGCTCACCACACTTACTGACTGACTGATACTCTCCACACTTCCTCTCTGTCCAGCTGCTCTCCACACTGTAGGGGTGAGGATCTTTGGGTTATGTGATCAGGTCCTTCCCCCTTTTCTCTATCTCTGTGCAGGTTCTGCTCCTTCTCTGTCTTCTGTTGTTCAGCGATCACCCTGCACTACAGTGATCAGGCTGAACATTAGAGCATGGGCCGCTCTCCCTCTCTGGGCCCCTAGATTTGCTGTGGGCCCTGGAACTCGCCCTGGTTAAAAGCAAAAGCAAAAATTGACTTTGACCTTAAAGGGAACCAATCAGCCCAATTGGGCTGATATGGTTCCCAGGAGCGCTGTATAAAGTTCCTGCAGCAGCCGTGGCACGTACTGGCCGCGGCTGCAGCAGGAGCTTTATACCGGAGAAAAAAAGAGTTTTATTCTCTGGGCGTGTGACAGACACGGTTGGGGAAGTCATCTAGGCGGCTTCCAGCCCGTATCTACAGTAGTCACCGCTCTCTGCCTGTCATCGCGCTCTAAGGGGATGATTGACAGGCAGAGAGGTCCATTACTGGCCTCTCTGCCTGTCAATCATCCTGCGGAGTGTGCTGACAGGCAGAGCGCGGTGACTAGATACGGGCGGGAACCCACCAAGATGACTACCTCCCTGTGCCCGGAGAATAAAACTTTTTTTTCTCCGGTATAAAGCTCCTGCTGGAGCCGCGGCCAGTACGTGCCATGGCTGCTGCAGGAGCTTTATACAGCGCTCCTGGAAACCATATCAGCCAATAACACTGATTTATGCTATGCTGATTCCTGGTTCCTGATTTTTTTTTTCAATTATATATCAGGAAAAAGAATTAATAAAAAGTGATCCAAATTTTTCTTTTACACCAATATGATACTAATAAAATTAGAGATCATGGAAAAAATGACCCCCCAATCAGCGCAGTAGGTGGAAAAATAAAAGCACTATGGCTCTTAAAGGGTGGGGAGGAACGTTGCATTAATTTGATCTGGGCACCAATGACCTTGGTCATGAAGGGGTTAATTTAGATGTACACTGAAGTAAAGGGGAACTATCAGCAGGTTAGATGAATCTAACCTGCTGATAGCTTTTTAGTTGGCCCAGTGACACTGAGGTTGAAGGTATGTCTGTTACCTCCATCCTCTGTGCGGTTCCTGTTAGCTGTGAAATTCTCTTCCATGTAAGCCATTCGGAACACTGGGGATAGGCCTTAAGCCACTTCTTCCGAGCACCGATCCGACCGACCTCTCTATTCATAATCATTAGTGGGGCAGGCTGGTTGGGGGGGGCAGCCTGCTGCTGACTACTGCAGACTATTGCACAATAGTTGCAACTACTTCATCATCCAGCACAATGCAGCATGCTGTAACACACCTTACTCTCCCTCCCTAAAGCTGTAGGAAAATTGCAATGACAAGAACAACAACTACTCAACTAGGAAGTACAACCACGAAATACAGGACTAAAACTACCAAAAATCTATTTGTGTTGGGGGTTTTAGACCTGGGGCAGACAGGTAAGCAATAATATATGCTTCTGCAGCATGTTAACCTTTTGTTTTTTTATTTTATGTTGTAGTTCTCATTTCTACTCTAAGGGTGGGTTCACACTACGAAATCGACACGGATAAGTTCCGGCGGATTCTGTCGCTCATATCCACTTGCAATGGCATGCGTCTCCGTCCGTGCCATAGACACCATTCTATGGCTGCGCGGATTCCGCCTTCCACCAAAAGTACTGGCATGTCAATTCTTCGACGGAAGGCAGAATTGGCCCGGCCATAAAATGTTGTCTATGGAGCCGACGGAGAGGTGCACCGCCGCATACGGGTACGAGCGGCGGAATCCGCCGGAACTTATCCGCGCTGATTCTGTATTGTGAACCCACCCTAATAGATTAAGCCTATTTCACCTATTGTGGGTGTATATTATAATACATCACATAATGGTTATTATGCCTAACTGGCTCAGGAATTTTGTAAGACCCCTCATTCCCTGCCCATATGTGGGGTGTGAGGGGATGCATCAAAGATATTTACTATTTTTTTCCTTTTTACAAGAGTATCAGCAAGCAATTATATCTAACTAAAACTGACTTGAAGAAGAACACTATTTATGTTTTACAATGACCCTGGATAACCCACACATACCACTTCACATAATCCCTTCATGTTAGAGAGGTCAGTGTCCTGATTTATAAAACAAACCCCTTCCAGAGTAAAATTTCACTTATTGGCTCAGAGGGCTGATTTTTTTGGTCATACTGCTGTATTTATCAGAATACTGATACGGATACTGTGCTTCCCATTGCCATACCTAAGTAAAATACTTAAAATAATAATCAGGCAGATGTACTAAAATCTTATTGTTAGACAGGGACTTAGGCAACAAAGTTTAAAGTGACACTGTCATGCCCTTTTTACATTGTGACTTCTCTACACAAATGTAAAAGGTAAATTTCGCAGTTTTCATACCTTATTTTATATCATATGTCATGGTGCTTGTTCCAGTAATAAGTGATCTTTTATCTGTGGATTGTGCTACCTTCACCATTCACAATTACTGGCTAAAAAAATCAAAAGACAAAACAACAATGGCATATGATTGGTTGAATTAATTTTTTTTCAGCTGGCCTTGGCTAAAAAAAAATCCAGCATAGACAGTCACATTTTCAGCAATCATAAATCTGCTGTTGGCCATCATAAAGATTATTCACAAGTAATTTACAGCCAATTGTTGGTTGAAATAGCCAAAATTGCCTTTCTGTTGTACTTGTTGATGTTATGACAGATACCAATTGTATTGAGTTTGATGTTTTTCATTTGAAATATTGTTCTACTTTGCTGATTATGGGCTAATTTAAATGCCCAGTGTTGTTTGTATATCTACCAACTGTTCGCAGACGAAATTTTAAACTTAATGAAACTTTTTGGAAAACAAAATTGTGTTTCTGCTAGCCATTTGTCTGACAGTAGGGACATAATCTCATATATTGACATCATGCTGATTCCTGCATTCATAGAGAGTCAGAGGCTGTTCTGGAGCAAGTAGCATAGTAACATAGTTAATAAGGTTGAAAGAAGACAAGAGTCCATCAGGTTCAACCTAGGGAAACCCTACTGTGTTAATCCAGGGAAGGCAAAAACCCCTATGAGGCACATGACAATTGCCCCATCACAGAGAGAAAATTCCTTCCCGACTCCAATGGTGATCAGAATAATCCCTGGATCAACGTGTCACAGGAAATCTAATGCCCACAACTTGTAATATTATATTGTTCAAGAAAACCATCCAGGCCTCCCTTGAACTTATTCAATCAATTAGACATGACAACCTCATGTGGCAGAGAGTTCCACAGTCTTAACGCTCGTACAGTAAAGAACCCGCGTCGATGCTGATGGTGAAATCTTCTTTCCTCTAGGTGTAGAGGATGCCCCATTGTCATGGTTACAGACCTAGGAGTAAAAAGACCACTACAAAGATCTCTGTACTGTCCATTCATATATTTGTACATTGTGATCAGATCGCCCCTAAGACGTCTTTTTTTCTAGCGTTAATAACCCCAAGCTTGTGTCACGGCCGCGGCGGCGTCCCGTGCTCCGGGCCGCCGCCGCGACCTCCCTCCATCTCATGCAGCTGCCGGGGTCCCGGTGCAGGGACCCGGCGCTGCTACATGTTCGGCCCCGGGGGGCGCCTTACCTGGTCCCGCTCCTGCCTCCGTCTGTGTCGGCCGGCGCGCGCGTCCCCGCCTCCTAGGGCGCGCGCGCGCCGGCTGTCTCAGTTATTCCTGAACTATTCGACCGTCTTCGTGGAGCTAAGATCTTCTCCAAGCTGGATCTCAGGGGAGCGTATAACTTGGTCCGTATTCGTAAAGGAGACGAATGGAAGACCGCTTTCAACACCAGAGATGGGCACTACGAATATCTGGTCATGCCATTCGGCTTATGCAATGCCCCAGCGGTCTTCCAGGAATTCGTGAACGACATCTTCCGAGACCTCCTCTATGTCTGCGTCATTGTCTATTTGGACGACATTTTGGTCTTCTCCCCGGACCAGCAGACTCATGTGGCACAAGTGCGTCAGGTCCTACGAAGACTACGGGCCAACCATCTATACGCCAAGCTAGAGAAGTGTCTTTTTCATCAGCGCAGTATTCCATTTCTTGGCTATATCGTTTCCGACCAGGGTCTACAAATGGATCCAGCCAAGCTCGCAGCTGTCCTTCAATGGCCACGCCCTGTGGGACTTAGAGCCATCCAACGTTTCCTTGGCTTCGCCAACTATTATCGGCAATTCATCCCTCACTTCTCTACCCTGGTCGCACCCATAGTGGCTCTCACTAAAAAGAAGGCGGACCCCAGACGTTGGCCTCCAGAGGCCGAACAAGCCTTCAATAGCCTCAAGTCTGCCTTTGCCTCTGCTCCTTCTCTGGTCCGCCCGGATGTCTCCAGGCCGTTTTCTCTCGAGGTCGACGCTTCTTCTGTGGGCGCAGGAGCCGTTCTCTCGCAAAGGGACACATCAGGCAAGACCAGAACCTGCGGGTTCTTCTCTAAGACTTTCTCCCCTGCCGAGAGGAACTATACCATTGGGGACCGTGAACTCCTGGCCATTAAGTTGGCACTGGAGGAGTGGCGTCATCTATTAGAGGGGGCTAAACATCCTGTTAACATCTACAAGGACCACAAGAACCTCCTCTACCTCCAATCGGCTCAACGCCTCAATCCCAGGCAGGCTCGGTGGTCCCTCTTCTTCTCTCGGTTCAACTATACCATCCACTTCCGTCCAGCCGAGAAGAATCTAAAGGCCGATGCATTATCCCGAGCATCCGATGTCATGGGACAAGAGGAATCTCCTCGTCACATAATACCTCCCGACCGCCTAGTACCAGTTGCCACTTCTGCTCTGCAGAGACTGCCTCCCGGGAAGACTTATGTGCGCCCCGCACTCCGTAAACGCATCTTGAAGTGGGGGCATTCCTCTTTGGTAGCCGGGCATCCAGGAGCCCAAAAGACCGGGCAATTGATCTCCCGTCACTACTGGTGGCCCAATCTCCTCCAGGATGTCAAGGATTTTGTGGCTTCCTGTGCAGTCTGTGCCAGGAATAAATCTCCCCGTCTAAGACCTGCCGGCCTACTATTGCCCTTGCCAGTCCCGGATCATCCCTGGCACCACATTGGGATGGATTTCATCACAGACCTACCTCCATCTGCGGGCAATACAGTTATTTGGGTGGTGACGGACCGCTTCTCTAAAATGGCTCACTTCGTGGCCCTTCCTGGTCTGCCCTCTGCTCCTCGTCTGGCTCAGTTGTTCTTCCGACACATCTTTCGCCTGCATGGACTTCCTCTTCACATTGTGTTCGACCGAGGCTCTCAATTTGTCTCTAAATTTTGGCGTGCCCTATGCTCGCAACTCCAAGTGAAGCTGGACTTCTCATCGGCCTATCATCCTCAAACTAACGGGCAAGTGGAGAGAGTCAATCAGATTCTGGGTAACTACCTACGCCATTTTGTTTCCAGCCGCCAAGACAACTGGTCCGATCTACTCCCATGGGCAGAATTCTCATATAACCATTTGGACTCGACTTCCACAGGCAAGTCCCCCTTTCTATGTGGTCTACGGGCATCATCCTCGTCCTCCTCTGCCTCTCTCTCCATCCTCCGAAAGTCCCAGCCGTGGAGGAGTTGTTATCTGACCTGCAATCGATCTGGGAACAAACTCGACAGTCCTTACTCAAAGCCTCTGAACGCATGAAGGACCAGGCTGATAAGAAGAGGAGACCTGCCACGAATTTTCTCCCAGGTGACAAAGTCTGGCTCTCGGCCAATATGTCCGACTCAAGATCCCCAGCTACAAGTTGGGCCCTCGATTCTTCGGTCCTTTCTCGGTGCTAAGACGCATCAACCCTGTCACCTACAAACTCCGCCTACCCCCACTATGCGGATTCCGAACTCCTTCCATGTTTCCCTCTTAAAACCAGTGGTCCTGAACCGGTTCTCCGATAGGTCTTCGTTCTCTGCTCCACAAGCCGTCTCTGACGACGTCTACGCTGTTAAGGACATTCTGGCCATGAAGACTGTCAGAGGGAGAAGGTTCTTCCTGGTGGACTGGAAAGGATTTGGTCCTGAGGAGAGGTCCTGGGAACCCGAGGCTAACATCCTGGACCAAGATCTCATCAAGAGGTTCCTGCATGTTAGAAAGAGGGGGAGGCCAAAGGGGGGGGGTACTGTCACGGCCGCGGCGGCGTCCCGTGCTCCGGGCCGCCGCCCGCGACCTCCCTCCATCTCATGCAGCTGCCGGGGTCCCGGTGCAGGGACCCGGCGCTGCTACATGTTCGGCCCCGGGGGGCGCCTTACCTGGTCCCGCTCCTGCCTCCGTCTGTGCCGGCCGGCGCGCGCGTCCCCGCCTCCTAGGGCGCGCGCGCGCCGGCTGTCTCAGATTTAAAGGGCCAGTCCGCACCTAATTGGCCAGTTGCACCAATCACTCCCTATTTATTCCAGCCCTGCCCCACTACAGGTGTTGGAGCCTCTACATGCTTCCCATAGCGTTTGGCCCAGCTCCCTGTTGTTCCTGATTCCCGTCCGTTACCTGGTTCCTAGTCCCTGTTCCTGATTCCTATCCGCCACCTTGTCCCTAGTCCTTGTTCCTGGTTCCTGTTCCCCTGCATCACCATTGCTCCTGTGTATAGCCTGTCACCTGCGGTTACGTCCACTGACCTCTGCAGCACCATCTCCTGCCTACTGCTCCTGCCACGCCTCGCCTGCCGTCACCAGCAACCAAGCCAGGGGTAGCGACCTGGGGGTCGCCTGCCGCAGCAAGTCCATCCCGCCTTGCGGCGGGCTCTGGTGAAAACCAGCGGCCCCTTAGACTCCGCTCCCTGGGGAGGTTAGTGCCATCGCTGGTGACGGTCCAGTGGATCCACTAGTCCAGGCGTTACAGCTTGATAACCTGTCCTGGTACTGTAACCCACCCATTCGCTTAATGACCTTTGTCGCCCTCCTCTGCACCTGCTCCAGTTGAGCTGTGTCCTTCTTATATACCGGTGCCCAAAACTGTACACTGTATTCCATATGTGGTCTGACCAGTGATTTATAAAGAGGCAAAACTATGTTCTCATCTTTAGCATCTATACCTCTTTTGATGGATCCCATTATTTTATTAGCCTTGATGCTGGAGAAGTTGAAGAAGATAATGCAGACATTTGTGAATGATATTTCTCCTGGGTTTGATAGACTGCCTGGGGAATATTTTTAACAGTCTTCAGAGAGTTTTATTGCCCCATTTACTCCCTGTACTTGTGTCATCAGAAAATGTCTTTTTAGAAAATGACTGTTTAGATTATGTTTGAAGTTAAACAGATTTGTAAGAATTTTTAATGACTTTTATTCTCGGTAATGTTTCACATTCATCTCAAGTGGACAGATTCTGTCTCTTGTTATCTATGTCACCAAATGCTGTAAATCATGTCACCAAATGCTGTTAAAAACAGCTAAGGCAAGTTGGCAGCCCCCATAACAAAGTACAAAAAGTGAAATAAAATAAAATACATTCAGAAAATAGAAAGTCAGGTGCTTGTTGGGAGTCAAAGATAATCCTTTTATATTCTGAAACCAATAGGAAAGTATTGTATGGTACAAAATAGAAGGAAATGCCATATATTCCCTGGTGTTAATACCTTTTTAAAGAAATCCTAAATAACTTATTTTTTTTAGACTAAAAGTGTCTATGCCATGTGTTTTTTATTACAGCCTCACAATAGCAATATTGGAACCCAATTTTGTTGAATTGTAGCAAAACCTTTAACAAAGCTGCTTGATGCAATGGTAAGACACAAATGTTTGCCGGGCCTTTAACTTAATAAATCAGCACATAGAAACAATAGATTATCGGCTAAAAAGACCACTTGGTCCATCTAGTCTGTCTTTGTAGTATTTCCTTTCTTATTATCTTACGATAGATATATGTCTATCCCAGGCAGGCTTACATTCTGTTATTGTACAGTTACCAACCACATCTGCTGGAAGTTTGTTCCAAGCATCTACTACACTTTCAGTACAGTAATATTTTCATGTGTTTCTAATCTTTCCCCCAACTAACTTCCCCCATTCCCTGCATAAGCCACATGACCATACCCCCCCCCCCCCCATAGAGTCATAGAGACACGTCAAAACTTTTGATCAGAGTGTGCAGACCCATTCCAATTAGGTAAGCAAGCATGGAGAGGACGGATCTGCAGCACGTCTTCTCCCCGCTTTCCATAGAAAACTTTTGACATGTCTCTATGACCTAAAAAATAGAAAAATGCTGCAGCAAACTGCAAGTGTCAGGACTCACTGGATATTCTCCCACCAGCGTACAAACAATAAAAAGTGTTCTAAACTTTTTTTTTTTTAATAACAAATTAGGTTTTGACAAACCATTGATTAAATAGAATGTACTAACTCAACACTTAAGGTGAATCCAGAGAATACTAGCTACTGGCCTCTCTCAGACAAAAAGTCTACAAAACTGGGCATACAGGATCAACTAATCTTTGTGTAAAACACCCACAGGAGCTGGGTGGAGTGCAAGGCTAAAAAGTGGTAACCACACCCCCCACATGTGTCACAAAAAAACAAACAAATAGCCAGCACTCCACTAACATTTGTTCACACTGTGCAGTTTCCACGCTGCCGTGGTTAACATACAGAGAAAAATAGAAAATTGCTGCAGCAAACTGCAAGTGTCAGGACTGACTGCATATGCTCCCACAGTGCTGTACTGTCTTGGCCAGTGATTGGCTGAGCAGCCTGTTACTTTAGAGACTGGCTCTGAAGTTCCGTCTGCAGTGAGTGGATAGAAACGAGAAGAACATCAGGTAGTGTGGAGAGGTAACATAGGCTAAGGCTAATAGGCTAAGTAAGCGATCCCTGATCAGGCCACACAATATCGCCCTAAGAGCATAGTCTCGGCCATATACTACGAACCGACGACCGGTACTAAAGATTTGGCTTTCCAGGCCTGATGGGGATTATAGTTTAGCAACAGCTGGGGTGCCAAAGATTCCCTCTTCCTGGAGTGGATGTACAGAATGTGCTGGAAGAATTAATCTTGGGTAGTGATGAGCAAATCACTTAGAAATTTGTTTAGCAAACTTCGCAATTATTTGCGTGAATATTTGTGATTTGCATACAAACAAGTTTTATTAAAACAGGCAAACTATAGTAGCTACAATAGTGGGACTATTACAGAGTTTACAGGTTTTTTGGAAAATGTGATTTTTAAAAAATGTCAGTCAGCCTGTCAATCATTCCATTTCCGCCATAGACTGCAGTGGGTGTTGGTGGATCAGCTGCATAATATAAATTTTCTCCCTGGACAGCAGTGGGACATTGGTAAATGAGCACCCAGTGAATTATTGAGATGGGCACTGTGTTCACTGTGACTTCATATAATGCACACCCAGCACCCAGTAACTTGGTATAATGAATAACAGTCACCCAGTAACTTGGTAATACTGGATAATGGCCTCACTGCTCCCACAGAAAACCACCCACAATACAAGCTCCTCTCCTCTCTGTCCCTACTTCTCTGTATTTCTCTCCCTGCTGCAACCTACTCTCCACTATACACAGCCGACTGGCCGCATCCAGGAAGCCAATCACATTATACAGAGGGTGAGAGGGTTTGCTGACATCACATTGGGGTTTGCAGCTGACTGAACAGGCACAATGGATTATGGATAATCCCTTGCTTCTGCCAAAAGACGGTTCTGTAAGCTAACATGTGCGGCCACCATGTTTACTGAACTTCCGAAGCGAATCTGGCAAATTAACGAATCGCTATGAAGCGAATGTAATGCCCAATTTACTGCAAATCGGAATTTGTTAGATTCGCTTTGCTAATCTTTAATCCTAGTTTTTTAACAATGTGTGTTGAAGCTACAGTCCAGTCCCAGACTTGGAAGAATGATCGGGAGGTAAAATAGGGCAAGCAGAATTATTTTCATGAATACCAAAGCATGGATTTTAGAAAAACAAAACATATACATGTGTATTTTAAAAAACATGTGGTAAACGTGTGTGTGTGTGTGTGTGTGTGTGTTAGGTGCTGGGGTTATTGGATACTACTTCCATATTATACCAATTCAGTGGTGTCTATCAACAGTGTCTGCAGGGGATCTGGTAGAAATAATGGTTGACAGCTATGTTTGGACTATGTACCCCTTGTAATTCTGCCTAAGTATAAGAGCATGTAAATAGTACAACTGGACATTTAGCTATTAGTTAAAAATATATTTTAGTTGTCAATTTCTCTTATTGACAGCTTTAGTTTCCTTTTATACACTTACCAATATGACTGTAAGTACTTAATAGGCTATTTTTAAGCATCCAAAACAAATAATACCTTTAATTTTATTAGGAAAAAAGTGACTTTTTTTTTTTTTTTGTTTTCCAATAACCCAAAGGTGATAGAAAGTAACAGGCAGGCGTTAGTAATATTACAAAGAGTGTTGTCTGCACACACCACCATTTGACATTTGATAACCTTGAAGTTCAAAGACAAAGTCTAAAAAGTCAACTCTTTTGTCCTTGGACAGTCCAAAGTCCTTGTTGCTATTGCTAGTGGGGCCCCAATTAAATGTACCATGTTTACTATGGATTTGAGGCAGTGTTTAGTCATTTATTTACATTAATTTTCACAACATAGTCTGCAGCATGACATGTGTAGCATAAAATCCACAGTACACGTCTATTTAAGGGTACGTTCACATTTATATATAAAACACATAAAAATAAATAAACAAAAATATTATATACTGTAATCGATACTGTCTGATCTTATAAAATATAACAATAGTGTTCTCATATGAAGAACAATGTAAACAGAAAAAAAAGCCAGGAAAAAAAAACAAAAAAAAAACAAAAAACGCCAGAATAGCTGATTATTTTTTACGATATATTTTAGAAAAATAAATAAATATAAAATAAAAGCTCTGGCTCTTAGAAGACAGGCAAGAAAAAACAAAAGTGCAAAAATGTAAATTGGCGTGGTACTGAGGCCAAAATTCAGTGTGTCCTTTAGCCCCTAGATGACCCAGGGCGTATAGTTACGCCATGGAAGTCTGTCCCCCAGACGACCTAGGGCGTAACTGTACGCCTTGGGTGTTTCTCCCGCTATGAAGCGTGCTCCGGAGAGGAGCGCGCTTCATAGGAGGTGGGGGCCGGCTGCAGTGAGCAGCTGGGACCTCACCGGTAATGACATGCTGCAGCGATCGCGCTGCCGCGTGTCATTAACTCCTTAAACGCTGCACAGGCAGGCTCAATGAGCAGATCGCCGATAACACTGATCAATGCTGTGCCTATGGCATAGCAATGGTCAGTGTAAAAATCCAAGTACTGGATGTAAAAGTCCCCCAAAGGACTTCAAATGTGTAAAAAAAAAAAAAGTTAAAAACACTAACACACTACCCCAAAACCCCTCCCCCAATAAAAGTTGAAATCACCCCCCTTTCCCATTATATAAATAAAACATATAAAAATAAATAAACAAATAAACATATAATATACCGTAGCGTGCGTAATTGTCCGATCTATTAAAATATAACAAGCGTCATTGCGAACGGTAAATGGCGTACACGGAAAGAGGGAAAAAAGTGCGCAGATTACCGATTTTATGTTACATTATATAGAAAAAAAAATTATAAAAAGTGATCAAAATGTCCGATCTTCACAAATATGGTATTAGTAAAAACTAGAGATCATGGCGGAAAAAATGACACCATATGCAGCCTCATAGGTAAAAAAAAAAACGTTATAAGCGTCACAATAGTCCCATTTTATTTATATTTAATTGCCAAAAAAAAGGATTTCATTTAAAAAAAAAATATAACATTAGAGAATCTGTGTAAACCTGCATATGGTTGTGTTCGGACTGACCTATAGAATAATTGTATCATGTCGCTGTTACCATATAGTGCATTACGTAGACACAGGAACCCCCAAACGTTACCATATTGCATTCTTTTTTGCGATTTCACCAATTTATATCTTCATAAATAATATATTTGGAATTCCATCATACATGTTATGGTAAATGAATGACGCCATTACACAGTACAACTATTCCTGTAACAAATAAGCCCTTACATGGCCTTGTAGATAAAAAACTGAAAGTGCTAGAGCTCTTAGAAGGGGAGGAGGGGAAAACGGAAACACTAAGATTAAAATTTGCGCGGTCCACTGGGTCATTTTGGGCCTGGTCCTCAAAGGGTTAGGGATTAATTTCCCTAAAAAAAAGTGCCAGCAATTATATTGTTTATAAACAACAAATATTTTGCTCTTGTTGGAAAAGATCAATTATTTGAAATTAGTAGAATAAGAATGTTTTTAGAATGTTTTTTTCACAATTTTTTTTTTTTAAATCATTTATCTGATAATATAAACCTGAACTATTGGTATCTTAGGTTCTGTGCTGTTTACTAAAAAAAAGAACTTGTTGTTAGGCTAAACTGCGTTCTATTACACATGTCTCACCTTGCTGTAGGAGGAATGAAGCCAAATTTATGTTATCTTAATATTGGGATTAGTCAAGGTGGTCTGGACTTGCTTTTCAGCTGTAGCTGACTTATTTGTATACTGATGTGTGGGCATGTTTGCATATTAGCTAGTGTGGGAGTAAGCACACAGAACTGTGGCCTTCCATGTCAAACATGGCTTTACACAATGAGGACCGAGTAAGTGTAACACATCATGGTGTATAATTAACACATGTAGCATTTTGCTTCTCTTGTTTTCATATTTAAAACTGAAGCAACTTGTGACATGAACATATCTCAGATGAAATGTCACATCCATTACTAAGGGCAGAGTGACCAGTAGAAGTGACCACACAGAAAAATGCCAAATATTAAGGACAAGGTTCAAAGCTGTCACTCCATTCTGGGTCAATGCCAAGTGCACAGCAGATTTATCCAAGCCTGGATATATGCCTCAAAACAAACATGCTAACTAAACATACACGTGGGCATGCTCTATAAACAGGCTGACTTCTTGTAAGTTTATGACTTTAGTGCCAAGTCAAACACAATCATCTGATGTAACTGGAGAACTCATGTTAAAAAGCCGTTTAAAAATTAAGTTTAGGTATAAAAAAAAAGTTTACAGTTTCTGTATAATATCAAAAGCACATTTAAGTATAAAGACAGGTGGTATTATACGTCAAAATGCTTTAATGGGTTGTCTAGTCATTTTAAATGGTCATAATGGTGTAAGATAATAAAAGAAGTAAGGAAGTAATAACAGAATTCTCCTTACTGATACCTCCATGCTACTTTTCCATCATTTCCAATGTCCCCTGCCAGCCTCTATATTTTCTAATCCCTTTAGCCAGATGACCACTACAAACAATAACAGAGATCCTCTACAGGAGGGGTGTCAAACTCAAATACATGGTGGGCCAAAATAAAAAAATTAGACAAAATTGTGGGCCAACCTTATTTATTGAAGAGGACATTCAGCGCTCCTGGCACTGTCAGTGGTACACGTTTCCCAGTGTTAGGGCCACGGCGGCGTCCCGTGCTTCGGACCGCCGCCGCACCCTCTCTCCCACTTCTGCAGCAGCCGGTGTCCATATGCAGGGACCAGGCGCTGCTGTTGCTTCGGCCCCGGGGGGGCGCCTCACCTCACCGCGCTCCTGCCCGTCACTGTGCCAGCCGGTGCGCGCGTCCCCGCCTCCTAGGGCACGCGCGCTGGCTGTCTCAGATTTAAAGGGGCAGTGCGCTCCTAATTGGCTAGTATGTTAATCACTCCTCTATAAGTTCCAGCCCTGCCCCCTTCCAGGTGTTGGAGCCTCTACATGCTTCCCATAGCGTTTGGCCCAGCTCCCTGTTGTTCCTGATTCCTGTCCGCTACCTGGTCCCTAGTCCTTGTTCCTGATTCCTGTCCGCTACCTTGTCCTTGGTCCTTGTTCCTGGTTCCTGCTCCTCTGTTACACTATTGCTCCTGTGTTCAGCCTGTCACCTGCGGTTACGCCTACAGACCTCTGCCAGCACCATCTCCTGACTACTGCTCCTGCCACGCCTCGCCTGCCGTCACTAGCAACCAAGCCAGGGGTAGCGACCTGGGGGTCGCCTGCCGCAGCAAGTCCATCCTGCCTTGCGGCGGGCTCTGGTGAAAACCAGCGGCCCCTTAGACTCCGCTCTCTGGTGAGGTTAGTGCCATCGCTAGTGACGGTCCAGTGGATCCACTACTCCAGGCGTTACACCCAGCGCTTTGCACTATGGTAGATGATAAGATAAATTTTTATGATATGGTTAAACCCCAACCCCAGTGGTTACCCATTATTTCCCCGAAGTAGTAGGTAATCCCATAACTGTGCCCTATGCAGTAGCCAACCCCTCCAATAGTCTCCCATAAAGTAACCAGCCCTCCCATTATTGCCCCACATAGTAGCTAGCCCTACTATTGGTGTCCCACATAGTAGCCATATAGTAGCCAGCCCTTCCAATGGTGACCCATATAATAGTCCCCAAATGTCCCATATAGTAGCCAGCCCTCTCACTAGTGCCCCATATAGTAGCCAGCCCCAATAGTGTCTTATATAGAAGCCATCCTCCACAATAGCCTTTTATACAGTAGCCATCACTACCCAATAGTGTTATATAGAAGTAAGCCTTCCCAATAGAAGTAAGCCCTCCCAATAGCCTGTTATATAATAGCCAGCCCTCCCCAATAGTCTTATATAGTAGCCAGCCCTCCACAATAGTCTTATATAGAAGCCAGCCCTCCAAAATAGTCTTATATAGAAGCCAGTCCTCCTCCATAGTATGTTATATAGAAGCCAGCCCTCCCCCATAGTGTCTTATATAGTAGCCAGCCCTCCCCCATACGATGTTATATAGTATCCAGCCCTCCCCCATAGTTTCTTATATAGTAGCCAGCCCTCCCCAAGTCTCTTATATAGTAGCCCGCCCTCCCCAAGTCTCTTATATACTAGCCAGCCCTCCCCAAATATCTTATATAGTAGGCAGCCCCTCCTTATAGTATGTTATATAGAAGCCAGCCTCCTCAAGTCTCATATAGTAGCCAGCCCTCCCATAGTATGTTATATAGGTGCCAGCCGTCCCCAAGTCTCTATACAGAATGCCAGCCCTCCTCAAATTCTCATATGTAGGCAGCCCTCCCCATAGTAATGTTATATAGTAAGCCAGCCCTCCCAAGTCTTGTATATAGTAGCCAGCCATCCCCCATAGTATGTTATATGTAGCCAGCCCTCCCCCCATAGTATGTTTATATAGAAGCCAGCCCTCCCTACAAGTCTCTTTAACAGTAGCCAGCCCTCCCCCATAGTATGTTATATAGAAGCCGGCCCTCCCCAAGTCTCTTTAACAGTAGCCAGCCATCCCCATAAACTCCCCCATTCCTGCGGCTCCAGATGGTCATGGTATTGCCCGGCACCGGTGCGCATGATGACGTCAACTCACACGATTCCGGCATCTGTCGCTGCTCATGATACTGCTAGGCCGCAGACTAAAACATGGCCTCCGGACTAAGAGCTTATAATGTGGAAGGTCCTAAGCAGACGTTCTGGACCTCCCATAATTATATCTTAATTATAGTATATTATAATCTGTGCATAATATATATCCACCTGTGGTTTGCAGTGAGGAGATTTTCCCATTCATCTCTATGGGCGGCTCTCTCTTCCCCACTCCCCCCCCCTCCTGTACATCGTGCTGGGACGGGACCTTCGCAATACCTTCCCGGGCAACCCAATGTATCTGTGTGCCAAATTTGGGGTCAAACGGTTTCAGGGCGTTTGGAAGTCTATAGAGGACAGACAGACAGACAGAAGGACAGACAGACAGACAGACTTTGATTTTTAGGATATAGACTAGAAAATGTACCCGCGCTGCTCCGAGTATAAAGTGTCAGTGTGTAATTAGATTTGTTCTAAGTTGCCAGGAAGCCAAGCTAAAGGTATTGTTTCATCTGAGTTAATCAGTGGAATTAGTGTATACCTGTAGTGCATAGTTGGAGGGGTTCTGTATACCCACAGTGTATAGTTTTAGGGGTCTCGCATATCTGTAGTGCATAGTTGGGGGGCTGTATACCTATAGTGTATAGTTGGGGGGGGGGGTCCTGTATACCTGTAGTGTGTAGTTGGGGGGCTGTATACCTGTAGTGTATAGTTGAGGGAGGTCCTGTATACCTGCAGTGTACAGTGGTGAAGGTCCTGTATACCTTTACTGTATAGTTCGGGGGTCCTGTATACCTGTAGTATATAGTTGGTGCTGTATACCTGTAATGTATAGTTGGTGGAGGTCTTGTATACCTGTAGTTTATAGTTTGAGGGTCCTGGATACCTGTAGTGTATAATTGGTGGAGGTCTTGTATACCTGTAGTATATAGTTCGGGGGTCCTGTATACCTGTAGTGAATAGTTTGAGGGTCCTGTATACTATAGTATAGAGTTGGTGGAGGTCCTGTATACCTGAAGTATATAGTTGGTGAAGGTCCTGTATACCTGTAGTGTATAGTTTTGGGTCCTTTATACCTGTAGTGTAAAGTTTGGGGTCCTGTATATCTGTAGTATATAGTTTTGTGGAGGTCCCGTGCACCTGTAGTGTATAGTTTTTGGGTCCTGTATACCTGTAGTGTTCTGTATACCTGCAGGGTTGTATTTACCCGTATGGCGGTGTTATCCAGTCACGGTATGGTGGTATTGGTCAGGTCTGGTATAGCGGTGTTATCCAGTCGCAGTATGGCAGTATTGGTCAGGTCTGATATGATGGTGTTATCCAGTCACAGTATGGCGGTATTGGTCAGGTCTGGTGTGGCGGTGTTACCCAGTCACAGTTTGCCGGTATTGGTCAGGTCTGGTATGACAGTGTTATCCAGCACAGTATGGCGGTATTGGTCAGGTCTGGTATGGCAGTGTTATCCAGTCACAGTATGGCGGTATTGGTCAGGTCTGGTATGACAGTGTTATCCAGCACAGTATAGCGGTATTGGTCAGGTCTGGTGTGGCGGTGTTACCCAGTCACAGTTTGGTATACCTGTAGTGCCCTGTATATACATGTACTGTATAGATGGAGTAGGGGGCCCTGTATATACATGTACTGTATAGATGGAGTAGGGGGTCCTGTATATACATGTACTGTATAGATGGAGTAGGGGGTCCTGTATATACATGTACTGTATAGATGGAGTAGGGGGTCCTGTATATACATGTACTGTATAGATGGAGTAGGGGGTCCTGTATATACATGTACTGTATAGATGGAGTAGAGGGTCCTGTATATACATGTACTGTATAGATGGAGTAGGGGGGTCCTGTATATACATGTACTGTATAGATGGAGTAGGGGGTCCTGTATACATGTACTGTATAGATGGAGTAGGGGGTCTACCAGTTATTACTGTGGATGTTGTGAGGCAGCTTCCCTAGCAACCATTGCTCCCTGTGAAAATGAAAGCAGTAATCCTATTGGTTGCTAAGGCTCCAGCTGCCGTGTCTGCTGCAGCTAATTATATCCCCTGTGTTTGCAGTGAGGAGATTTTCCCATTCATCTCTATGGGGCGCCGCTCTTTCCCCTTCCCCTCCCCTCCTGTACATCTGGCGGGGAGGGGACCTTCGCAATAACCTTCCCGGGCACCCAATGTATCTGTGTGCCAAATTTGGGGTCAAACGGTTACGGTTTGGAAGTCTATAGAGGACAGACAGACAGACAGACAGAAGGACAGACAGACAGACTTTGATTTTTATGATATATATATATATATATATATATATATATATATACTCAGCTCTTTCTGCTTTATAAAATGACATTGGTAAACCAGGCTAGATGTACAATGTGGCAGATTCCCTTTAAATAAAATTTTGTTGTCCAGGAGCGGCCTGAGAAATAGATAATTGTAAGTCATTCAATCAGTTCCATACTGCTCTTACTAAGGATTATTTTTCACATGTTTGGGGGATTTCCTCTCCTCAACACAGGAAAATTCTTCACACAAGCGAGAACATTAGCTAAGGAAATTTTGGAGAATATTTCCCCTCTATGTTGTGCCAAGATTTTATACTTGTTTGTTAACTTAGCAGTCCAAACATGGCCATTCTATTAGTATGTAATGAAAGGAAAGTTCTTAGAGCAACAAAACATAAAGAGAGGTAAATTATTGTATGGTCCCATTCAGATTACACATTGCCAGTGTACATCCAGATAGCAGTAAGGTATTCTGATTTATATTGCAGTAAAAAAAAGATCTTCCACATGGTTTACTCAACAACAGACTTATTTGTTTTGTGCACATTGCCACCTTTTTTCTATTGATCAGCATTCTATACTATACTAATTTAGTTAAATCACTTCTCTGTCACAGTCAACGCTCATCATGCCTGACATCACTTAATATTAACTGTGGCTATTCTGAACTTTAATTCTGCTATATTATGAACCATCATCTGCTGCTAAAGTTTGCTCTTTTAAAGAGCTCTCTCCCAGTCTTCAGTGCCTGAGCAATAGGTTACTGTACCAGAGACTGTATAGGGCTAGAGATAAGTGGATTTCCCGAAGTTGGGGTTCATATGAATCTGAACTATCGGCATCTGACTCCAGCTGTCTGCCGGCTCCGTGCAGCGGGTGGATACAGCCTAAGGAACGCCTAGAAAACTGGGAAACAGCCTATGCCGGGCCAAGGCTGAAGCACTGGAGGCGGGCTGACCCGCCCCCAGTGGGAGGGAATTCCCTCCCCTCTATGACACAGCTCTATGAGAATTAATGGAGCCACGTCATAGAGGGGCGGGGGTTTCCTCCCACTGAGGGCAGCAAGCCCGCTACCTGTGGATAGAACGGCGCCATACACGGAAACCAGGCCGTGGTTCAAAAAACGGACCGCGGCACCGGCTTTCCTGTGACTGTGCCGTTCTATCCGTAGGTCATATTAAAGAGGATGTACCTGATAGTACATCCTCTTTAAATAGGTCTCTGCCCCAGGTTTGGTGTAAAACCTGATAATGGGTGCTGATGTCCAAGTCACATCCAGACAGTCTAGGTTTTGGAGGACTGATTTGGAGATAGCTCTCTTTTATGCTGGGGAAAGGAGATAGAGTCCTATTAGACGAAACGATTTTTAAAGATTAGCGATTAACGATCACAAACAAGATTGTTTGTGGTTAACCTGAAATTGTTTAACATATTACACAGAACGATAGTCGTTAGTTACGATCGTTATAACTATCGTTACTACAATCGTTTACTCCATGTGATCCCAGCAAAAGAAGGAACGATATGGAATAAGGCTAGGTTCACACTGCGTTTTTGTAATCAGTTTTTTTCATCCGGTTTTTGCAAAAAAACGATGAAAAAAAACAGATGCATTTGTGTGCATCCGTTTGGATCCGTTTTTCCATTGACTTCCATTATAAAAAAAAACGGATCAAAACGGATCCGTTTTTTTTTAACTGACACAAAAGTAGTGTCAGCTTTGTTTTTGTGTCCTAAAAAAACTGATCTGTTTTGATCTTTTATTTTTTTTTCACAATGGAAGTCAATGGAAAAACGGATCAAAATGGATGCACACAAGTGCACCCGTTTTTTTTTTGTTTTTTTTTGCAAAAACGCAGTGTGAACCCAGCCTTACCCTAAACAATTAGTGAACAAATGTGGAATTATAGCAAATGAATGTAGAATTACTGAGAATGATCTGTGAATTTAGGGTCAGATCTAAATCAATCATCAAAGACACATGAACAATTTTTCGATTGTTGCCTGCAATTACACAGGACGATATCTGTTAAATTCGAACAATATAAGGAATTTCCGCACCATAATTGTCCTACGCAATAGGGCCCTTAGGGCTAAGTGTCTTTGAAAACACTGCTGTACAAGTGTATTAGGTTGTACAAACTTAACTTATGTTTGTTGGGGCCAGGTATTAGGCCTGCACCGTTTTAGGGCCCTATTCCACGGGACGATTATCGTTCGCATAATCGTTAACAATAAACATAACGATCTTAAGGGTATAAACCCACACACCGTATAAGCAGCGTATTTACTGCTGCGATACGCAGCAAACACGCAGCAAATACGCAGCAGATTAGATCTAAATAACTGAACACAGCATCAAATCTGTACCAACAAATCTGCTGCGTATCTGCTGCGTATTTGTTGCGTATCTGCTGTGTATACGGTGTGTGGGTTTGTACCCTAAAAGACCGCTATTGCGAACGACCTGAAATCATTCACCCATTTACATGGAATGATAATCGTTACTTATGATCGTAGGTATATAGGTAAATAGGTCCAGGTCTTATTAAGCGATCAACGATTTCTCGTTTGTCATTTAATCGTTAACTGCTATTCAACCGAACGGTTATCGCTTTGTTCCAAACTATTTAACGATTATCCAAGCGATAATCGTCCTGTGGAATAGGGCCCTTAGTCAACCGTATCTGTGTTTAGTTATAGCTGGAGAGGCATAGATTTTTATATTGCTGTTTTGTTTTCGGATTCCTACAACCTGAGAAAATAAAACTGGCTGAAGTGAAGTAACTTTTTGTGTGTCTTGTCACCTGTGTGTGTGCCTGCTATAGAGTGCCTGTCTACCCCCAAGAGAAAACACTCTACCTAATACCTTAAACTTAACATGCTATAATAATATTACTTTTATACTGTTGATATTACCATTATATTACCGTTGTACAGTATATACTCCATGGGGGACATTTATAAAGGGTGTTGCAGATGTTTTTTGGTGAATATATATTTTTGAACCCATTTTTTGGACTAAGATCAAGTTTTTTTAAGCATTTTGAGCATTCACAAAAAATTTACTTAATCTGGGATTTGTCATTTGTAATCTGGAATTTATTATTTGTGCAATTTAAAAAAACTTGCCTACATCTGAGTAGTAGCAAGTGCTTTTTTGCACATTTTATGGGGATTATTCTGCGAATATTTTGCTAATATTTTTATTTACAAATTTATGAATATTTGTTAAAATAGTCCTTTTTGGCTTGTTTAAAATAGTTGTACGTTTTTGACTAGTAAATATCCCCCATTGTCTTTAAAAGAGGCTTTGCTGTAAATAAAACAGGTTACCCGTTATGCTCACACTACGGAATATAGAAGTAAATTTCAAGCAGAGGCCGCACAGCGCCTGTCCCATTGACTCAATGAATTGTTCAAAATTCACCATACGTACAAAGAATTGGTATGTCAATATAAACAATACACTCTATAGCTGCATTAACCCCTAAACGACCCATGACGTACAGTTATGTCATGGATGTCTGTCCCCAGACGACCCTTGACATAACTGTACGTCATGTGCTATGAATCGCGTTTGAGAGCGGAGCGCACTTCATAGCAGGTGGGGGCCGGCTGCAGTGAGCAGCTGGGCCCTCACCGTTAATTACAGGCTGCAGGCGGTGCGATTGCGGTGTTTTAGTGTAAGTGACAGGGGCAGCCCCTTGTAACTTACCGATCATTTTAACGGACTGCCGGAGGTCTCTTACCTTTCTCCGTGCGGTCCAATCGGCGATCTGTTTTTTTTTTTTAATGTTTTTAAAAATACCCCAAAGCCCCTTCCCCAATAAAAGTAAAAATCACCCTCCTATCCCATTATATAAATAAAACATATAAAAATAATTAAATAAATAAACATAATATACCGTAGCGTGCATAATTGTCCGATCTATTAAAATAACAATCGTCATCGCGAACGGCAAATGGTGTAAATGAAAAGAGGGGAAAAAAGTGCCAGGATTGCTGAGTTTTTGTTACAATATATATAAAAAAATAAAAAGTGATCAAAACGTCCGATGTACACAAATCTGGTATTAATAAAAAAGTACAGATCACAGTGCAAAAAATAATGCCCCATGCAGCGCCGTAGGTGAAAAACTAAAACCGTTATAAGAGTCACAAAAGGACCATTCTATAATAATTAATTGAAAAAAAAAGGATTTCATAAAAAAAAATAATATATATATAACATTCGAGAATCTGTGTAAGGCTGGGTTCACACACAGTATATTTCAGGCAGTATTTGGTCCTCATGTCAGGTCCTCATAGCAACCAAAACCAGGAGTGGATTAAAAACACAGAATGGCTATGTTCACATAATGTTGTAATTGAGTGGATGGCCGTCATTTAATGGCAAATATTTGCTGTTATTTTAAAACAACGGCTGTGGTATTGAAATAATAGCATGTATTTATCTATTATATGGCAGCCATCCACTCAATTTCAACATTTTGAAGATTGTAAAAAAGTGTTGTGGATGGATGAATCCAAGTTTGAGGTGTTTGGATCACAAAGAAGAACGTTTGTAAGACGCAGAACAAATGAAAAGATGCTGGAAGAATGCCTGACGCCACCTGTTAAGAATACCTATCGCTCAATTTTGCAACGCCATGCCATACCCAGTGGACAGCGCTTGATTGGAGCCAATTTCATCCTACAACAGGACAATGACCCTAAACACACCTCCAAATTGTGCAAGAACGATTTACAGCAGAAGCAGGCAGCTGGTATCCTATTGGTAATGGAGTGGCCAGCGCAGTCACCAGAGCTGGCTGGTTATAAAAATACGGGGGACCATATGCGGTTTTTTTTTATTATTTATTTATTTATTTAAAAAAACAACGCATAGGGTCCCCCGTATTTTTATAACCAGCCGGGTTAAAAAACAAATGACAGCAGCCTGGTAACACCGGGGTGGGAAGAGCCATTGTTTTAGGCCCTCCCCAGCCTAAATCTTACCAGCCAGCTGCCGCCCAGTCCAGGAGCGCCAATTTTGACGCTCCGGGACCACTGGCACCCGGCTCTTCCCAGTACCCCTGGTGGCATTGGGTACTGGGGTAATAATGGGGGGTTAGTGTTAGCCATTTTATACCGGCTAACACTAGGCCCCGACTTAGTAATGGATTCCGTCTATTAGACGGCTTCCACTACTAAGTCTATAAAGTAAAGAAATAAAGACAAGACACAAGTGAAATTTTTTTTTTATTCAAATAAAACACCCCCACACCCCTCATTGACCATTTTATAAAAAACAACAACAAACAACCGCTGGTCATCGACGTAGTCCACCGAATCCGGCGTAATCCACAGGATACCGATATCTGAAAAACAAAAGGGAGAAACACACAAAAAACACACAAACAGGAGCACAACACCCATCATTGTGAGCGGTGTTGTGCTCCTTACAGTATGCAGCATCTTTACAGATCGCTGCTTACAGTCTGGCCCCCAAGGGGTTAAGGGAGGATGTATTGTATCCCCCTTAACCCCTTGGGGGCCAGACTGATGTCAGACTACACCCATCCCAGCAAGGAAGGGGTTAAGTGACCCCCCTTCCTTGCTGGGAGGGGTGCAGTGCTGGGGAGGGGGTGGGGAGAGCTCTATACTCACCCCGATGTGTCCTCTTCGCTGGTCCGAAGCACAATGAAGTCACTGTGCTGCGGACCCGCTAATTATATGTGCGCTCAGCCGATCAGCCAATCAGCTGAGCGCACATATAATTCTAAATGTTTCTTCTAATAATGCTATTGTGATAACATAATTAGAAGAAACATTTGATGTTTTAATTAAAGTAAAGTGATGATTAGTACAGAATGCTCTATTGCCGGCAATATGAATTAACGGCTTACTGGAGCTTCCTGTACTAATTAATATTTAATTAATAAAACACATTTTCGTTGAAATAAATCAGTTTCGTTGTTCAATAATTTAATTTAAACGAATCCATCATTGTGCAATAAAATATACTGTCAAAAAATAAATATGTATATAAATATACATTTATTTATATATATATTTATTTTAACAGTATATTTAATTGCAAAATGATGGATTCGTTAGAATTAAATTATTGAACAACGAAAGGGACTTTATTACAAAGAAAATGTGTTTTATTAATTTAATATATTAACCCCTTAGTGACCGCCGATACGGCTTTCTACGGCGGTCACTAATGGGCCTTATTCTGCTGCCATCAGCTTTTTACGGCGATGGCAGAGAATAAGGCTGCGGGGCCGGGACGGCCCCCACCCCATCCCCCCGGCTACCGGAGGTAGCTGAGGGGTTGGGGCAGTGTGTGAGGTCCGTCCCGGCCCCCCCCCTTACCGACGATCGCCGCTATTAACGTTATAGCGGCGACCGTCGGTAAATGAGAGTACCGGTGCCGCCGCCACCTTTGATCTCCCCCCGCCGTGAATCTACGGCGGGGGGAGATGAAATAAGTATCCCCCAGACCTCAGATCAGCCCCCCCTAGTGCCCCGATAACTAACCCCCCCTCCCCCGGCGGCCATCATTTCCAAGATGGCCGCCGCTATCGCTGTGAACCGACTAACGTCGGTTCACAGCGATTAAAAGGTTAAAATGAATGAAAGCCCCATGCTCTCCGCCACCGGAGGTAGCGGAGAGCATGGGGCAGTCATCGGGGACCCCCCTGTGGGGTCCCGGTACAAGCGATCAGCGGTATATACTATATACCGCTGATCGCTTGTGCCATGTGCTCCCGGCACTTTTTATCCCCTGTCACCATGAATGATTGGTGACAGGGGATAAAAAGTGATGTCCCCCCCACCCCCCAAGTCGCCCCCCACCCCCCCTGTCACCCCCGTCCCCCAGTCACCCCCCCTTCCCCATTTACTCACCGGATCCACGGAGCTCCTTCCTCCTCGACGTCCTGGCTGGTTATGAAGTGCGCATGCGCTTCACAACCAGCCAACTCTGAAAATTTAAAGTGACAGAGACCAATTTGGTCTCTGTCACTGAACTATGATTACTGAGATAGAAAATATCACAGTAATTATAGTAATACAGTGAAAATGAATATGTAAAGTACAAAAAGTGACAAACATACAAAAAAATAAAACACACACTTTTTATTATAGTAATAATTGCAGTTTACTCCCAAATTACCCCTAACCCCTCCCCAGATTACCCGTAACCACCGCACGTTGCCCGTAACCACCGCACGTTGTCCGTAACCACCGCACGTTGCCCGTAACCACCGCACGTTGTCCGTAACCACCGCACGTTGCCCGTAACCACCGCACGTTGTCCGTAACCACCGCACGTTGCCCGTAACCACCGCACGTTGCCCGTAACCACCGCACGTTGCCCGTAACCACCGCAAATTGCCAGTGACCCCCTCCAGATTGCCCGTAACCACCCCAAATTACATGTACCCACCCCAGATTACCTATAAGCACTTCAGTTTATCAGTAACAATCCCAGATTGTCTGTAACCCTTCCAGGTTGCACATAACCCCCCCAGGTTCCCCGTAATCATGCCAGATTACATGTAACCCCCCCAGATTGCACATAACCACTGCGCGTTGCCTCTGACCACGCCACGATGCCTCTGACCACGCCACAATGCCTCTGACCACGCCACAATGCCTCTGACCACCGCACGTCGCCTCTGACCACCGCACGTCGCCTCTGACCACCGCACCTTGCCTCTGACCACCCCAAATTGCCAATGACCCCCTCCAGATTGCGGTGCCCATGTCAGATTACAGGTACCCACCCCAGATTGCCTATAAGAACTTCAGTTTATCCGTAACCACCCCACATTGCCCGTAACCACCCCACGTTGCCCGTAACCACCCCAGATTGTCAGTAAGCACTGCAGGTTGCGCGTAACCACCCCACGTGCCCGTATCCACCTCAGATTGTCTGTAAGCACTGCAGGTTGCCCGTAACCAGCCAACGTTGCCTGTAACCACCCCAGATTGTCTGTAAGCATTGCAGGTTGCCCGTAACCACCCCACGTTGCCCGTATCCACCCCAGATTGTCTGTAAGCACTGCAGGTTGCCCGTAACCACCCCACGTTTCCCGTAACCATCCCAGATTGTCTGTAAGCACAGCAGGTTGCCCGTAACCAGCCCACGTTGCCCGTTACCAGCCCACGTTGCCTGTAACCACCCCACGTTGCCTGTAACCAGCCCACGTTGCCTGTAACCACCCCACGTTGCCTGTAACCACCCCACGTTGCCGTAACCACAGCAGGTTGCCCGTGACCACCACACGTTGCCCATAACCACCACACATTGCCCGTAACCACCCCGCGTTGCCTGTAACCACCCCACGTTGCCTGTAACCACCCCAGGTTGCCGTAATCACAGCAGGTTGCCCGTGACCACCCCATGTTGTCCGTAACCACCCCAGATTACCTGTAACCACCTCAGGTTGCCCATAACCACCCCTGGTTGCTTGTAACCACCCCACATTACCTGTAATCTAATTTTTTTTATCTTATTTTAGTAACTGCGCTATTCTAATAACCATTACTAGCTGCGGTTTTGCTCCTGTAAATCGGCGCTCCTTCCCTTCTGAGCCCTGCTGTGTGCCCATACAGTGGTTTATGCCCACATATGGGGTACGTTGTACTCAGGAGAACCTGCGTTACAGATTTTGGGGTACGTTTTTCTCTCCTGTTCCTCGTCAAATTGAGAAATTTCAAACTAAACCAACATATTATTGGAAAAATTCGAGTTTTTCATTTTTACTGGCCAATTTTGAATACTTTCCTCTAATACCTGTGGGGTAAAAATGGTCACCACACCCCAAGATGAATTCTTTGAGGGGTGCTCTTTCCAAGATGTGGTGACTTTTGGGGGGAATCTATTCTGCTGACACTACAGGGGCTCAGCAAACGCACCTGGCGCTCAGAAACTTCTTCAGAAAAATCTGCACTGAAAATGCTAATTGGCGCTCCTTCCCTTCTGAGCCCGGCTGTGTGCCCATGCAGTGGTTTATGCCCACATATGGGGTACCGTTCTACTCAGGAGAACCTGTGTTACATATATTGGGGTGACATTTCTCTCCTGTTCCTCGTGAAATTGAGAAATTTCTAACTAAAGGAACATATTATTGGAAAAATTCGAGTTTTTCATTTTTACTGTCTACTTTTGAATACTTTCCTCAAATACCTGTGGGGTCAAAATGCTCACCACACCCCAAAATAAATTCTATGAGGGGTGCACTTTCCAAAATGGAGTGACTTATGGCGAGATTTTACTCCGCTAGCACTACAGGGGCGCTGCAAACGCACCTGGCGCTCAGAAACTTCTTCAGCAAAATCTGCATTGAAAAAGCTAATGGCGCTCCTTCCATTTTGAGCCCTCCTGTGTGCCCATGCAGTGGTTTACGCCCACATATGGGGTACCATTGTACTCAGGAGAACCTGCGTTACAAATTTTGTGGTACTTTTTTCCTCTTGTTCCTCGTGAAATTGAGAAATTTCAAACTAAAGAACATAATATTGGAAAAAATTTGAGTTTTTCATTTTTACTGTCTACTTTTGAATACTTTCCTCTAATACCTGTGGGGTCAAAATGGTCACCACACACCAAGATGAATACTTTGAGGGGTGCACTTTCCAAAATGGAGTGACTTTTGGGGGGGGTTCTATTTCTGCAGACACTACAGGGGCTCTGCAAACGCACCTGGCGCTCGGAAACTTCTGCAGCAAAATCTGCATTGAAAAAGCTAATTGGCGCTCCTTCCCTTCTGAGCCCTCCTGTGTGCCCATGCAGTGGTTTATGCCCACATATGGGGTACCATTGTACTCAGGAGAACCTGCGTTACAAATTTTGGGGTACTTTTTTCCTCTTGTTCCTCGTGAAATTGAGAAAATTTCAAACTAAACGAACATATTATTGGAAGAATTCAAGTTTTTCATTTTTACTGTCTTCTTTTGAATACTTTCCTGTAATACCTGTGGGGTCAAAATGGTCACCACACACCAAGATGAATTCTTTGAGGGGTTTGTACTTTCCAAAATGGGGTGACTTATGGGGGGTTTTCTCTCTGCTGACACTACAGGGGCTCTGCAAACGCACCTGGCGCTCAGAAACTTCTTCAGCAAAATCTGCATTGGAAAAGCTAATTGGCGCTCCCTTCCTTCTGAGCCCTGCTGTGTGCCCATACAGTGGTTTACGCCCACATATGGGGTACCGTTGTACTCAAGAGAACCTGCATTACAAATTTTGGGGTGCTTTTTGTCTCATATTCCTTTTGAAAATGAGAAACTTTAATCTAAACGTATATATTATTGGAAAATTTAAATTTTCAATTTTTTTACTGCCTAATTGTGAATACTTTCCTCCAGCCCCTGTAGGGTTTAAAATGCTCATTATACCCCTAGATTAATTCTTTAAGGTGTGTAGTTTCCAAAATGGGGTCACTTATGGGGGTTTTCAGGATACCAGACTTCTAAATCCATTTAAAAAAGAACTGGTCCCTAAAAAAATCAGTTTCACGAAAATGTGATAATTTGCTGATAAATTTCTAAGCCCCATAACACCCTAAAAAAGTAAAATATGTTTACCAAATTATGCCAGAATAAAGAAGACATATTGGTAATGTGACTTAGTAACTAATTTATGTGCTACGACTTTCTTTTTTTAGAAGCAGAGAATTTCAAAGTTCATAAAATGCAAATTTTTTAAATTTTTCATGATATTTTGATGTTTTTCACAAAAAACACACAAAGTAGTGACCAAATTTTGCCACTAACATAAAGTGCCATATGTCACGAAAAAACAATCTCAGAATCGCTAGCATACGTTAAAGCATCACTGAGCTATGAGAGCATAAAGTGAGACAGGTCAGATTTTGAAAAATTAGCCTGGTCATTAAGGCCCAAACTAGCTGCAGCACAAAGGGGTTAACTATTAGAGGCATCGGCATTCGGCATCATTGCCGGCTATTTTTGAAGTACTCCGTACGGACCGCCTGTCAATCCACGGCCGCATTTCCAACCGCAAACAATGGTCTTGTTCATTTTTACGGGTCCGTTTACGATCGGCCGTAGATTCATACATAGTGTGCACTGTGCAGCCGTATATCGTATACTTTCCAGCGTACGCATGAACCGGAAAAATCCGGCCGATGATTTACCGCCCGCAATACAGCCGCACAGATACAGAGTGTGAACCTAGCCTAAAGAGGTTAATTTGGATAATTTGGATATGGTAGTGGGTCTTCAGGGGCCTAGCCTCTGGCCAGCACTCATGTCTTTTAGTTCCTGAGTTCCTGATAGTCTTTTGCTGTCAGCCATGTCGGTGTAGTCTGATGAGCCCTACTTTAGGATTCTGGTTCCTAAATGTTACAGCTGCGGAGGTGACCTGTACCCCAGGCCACCTTCTCCTCCTGGTCACCACTTATGGCGGACACCGGAGTCCATGTGCTATGGCCTGGCGCCGCCTCTCCCATAGCCCGGCAGGGCAATTTACTTGTCCGCGCTCCTGCTCTCAGCTGCCATCGCATGCATGCTCACTTCCTAGGGCATGTGCGCTCATTTAGAGGTGACACCCTTGTGTTCCATTGCCTTTGCCAAAATCCCTCAAGGTAACAAACTGGTTGGAGAGGCATAATGGAGGGAAAGGCTAAAGGGGGCGCCACTGTTACGGATGCAGTGGTGACCCATGTCCCGGGACACTGTCGCACCCGCTGTTCCCAGTCACCACTCACACCCATGTGCCAGGGCCTGGCATTGCCTAGCCTTCGGCCCAGCAGGGCATCTTACTCTGCCATGCTCCTGCTCTCAGCTGCTGACACAAGCGTGGTGTCCCACTACGGGTGTTGCTTGTCTTTACACCCATCGTAAAAGCCTGTACTTCAAAGTAGTAGAGGTGATGAAGTAGTACTTAAGTTTTATCACTAGATGTCGCTGGTATGTATATTGTATGTTTAAGTATTGCACAGCTGTAGGTAACTAAAGGGTAATGGTTTCTGTGATATGTACACCAATGAGAGCTTTCTCTTCTCTACCTATCTCCTTTTTTATCTTGCACTCTCTTCTCACCCACTCACAGCACATATTACATATGCTGTAGGAAGTTGTCACATGGGAAGAGGAAGTGAGGCCACAGCTTTAGTGAGTCTTAGTCTGGTTCCTGTAGTGAGAGGACACACGCCAGAACAGACCCGGCTGTAGTCAAGCTGGGCCCTGGCTTATACCAGGTCCCCTGTCAGGGACAGAAGAATTATTCCAGAGTCCAGTGTAGTCTAAGGTGTGGTACAGAACAGACGCACATGGGAACGACCATTCTTTTTTTGAAAGCAGCACTTACACGCACTATTCAGTGTTAAATATTCTTAGAGAGGACAAGTCAGGGATCATCCCAGTCCAGTGCGGGTGTAATTAGAGAACTCTGACCACTCTGCTCATCCCAGGTAACAAGGGTTGGGGCTTGTGTCACCCTCATAGGATGGGTCCACCGACACTGGGGGGCAATAGGTGGGGCAAAGACCAAAGAGTCAAAACACGGGCACAAGTATTCTATCTACTCTTAAGTATTCTACCTATTCTAAAGTTCCAGCAGAGCAAGTCCAACCCACCTTGTGTTGGCTCTGGTGAAAACCAGCAGCCCCCTTTAAACTCTGCTGCAAGGACCCATTTATGTTCTTTTTCTTTGTCTATACCAGAGTTGGAGAAATTGCATTTGCTTACTGCCTCTCTGCCCACCTTTTGCTGCCCCTCATAATCACAACAGAAGTGCAAGGTTAGGTTTACATTCAAGGAGGGGCTGGAAGGTAAGGGGAAGTAAGGAGGAATGACACTTGGTTGAGAACTAAAAAGATTTATAATGGCGACAACCTTTAGCTCAGGGAAAGGTACAGCTTGCTTTTGTAGGCTACTAGCTATCCAACAAAGGGGTAGGCTCTGTTCCCTGTGTAGTGGCAGTACCAAGGTACTACAGCATCAGCTCCTATTGAAGTGAGAAGGAGTCAATGCTGCAGTACACCAGCACCACAACAGAGACAATTTCCTTTGTCTCCATTCTCACTGTAGTGCTGACAACAACCAACTAAAGTACTTTAATATCATGCGTCTAGTATTTAATGAATAGTTGTAGTATAGCAGCTAAGGAGTGACAAAGAGATAGTTCTAGAACCAACTATTGTGCCTCAGTCAGGTTGCTTCTGAGCTCAGCCTGAAAGCCGTGAACCTAAACCCACAAACAAGTCTGCCACAGAGAGCCCTGAACCTCGAAGTTTGAGTTCAGCGCACGTGAGAAGAATAAAATAAGGAGCAAAGTCTGAGCCCTGACACTCTCTGACATTACTGGAGAATACAGCATTTTTCTACATTTTGGAAGCACAGATTGATATATGAAAGGTATCATGTGTCTCTGTGACTTAATCTTTTAGCAGTTCCGTTTGCAACATGAATTGCATCTGACAGGTTCACTCTAATATCTTTCTCCTAGATTGCATGAGAAGGAACTTTTTGTGGTTTTGTAGCTTAGGTTTATTGTATACACATTGGAAAAGGGGTTATGTGGAAATGTATTTCATGTTTTAAAACACATTTTTTTTAGCTTTTTTTTCAGTCATTTTAGTCCTCATGGGTGATTGCTCAAGTGATTGGGAGATAATAAAGAGATACCTTTGAGGCTCTGTAGGTCACCAGAAAAAGGTTAGAACACCTGAAATGCTCTGTGACTTTTACGCACAAAAATCATGTAAGCACAAAACATAAAAGCTTGCTTAATAAGCGTCCCTGACATTTAGAACACCTGTATGCTGAGGCTCTGACAACATGATATTTTATACCATTTAACCAGGAGCAGGTAATATTTCAATTCTGCCATTCTATAAAGAATTCCTCCTGGAGTACATATAATGCTGCATGCCCTACATCAGCCTTCATATCAAAAGCTGTTGAAGGAATCCTTCAATATGTTGTAATCACATCTCCATGTTAAAGTACACTGTTGCCTTTTGCAAAGTAATATCTTTGCTAAATGTATGCCAGAGGATCCAGACTGCTAGCCATAGTGACCATTAACCTTCTGACTGTATCAGGCTCAGGAGCCCAGCCAGCACCAAGCAATTTGAGCTATGTTATCAGCCATTTTAGGCTGGAGAATGGCTGAAGGCACTGGATTAACAGACAAGAAGTCTGCTGTATGTAATGAGATATCTAACTCAACAATCGCCTGCCTTCCTACAATATTTTCAGTTATATAATTGCAAAATCTATAAAACACACTATATACTATGTATTCATAAGGCAGAATTGTTTTACAGGTTGTACCGCTAAGAGTTGCTGTGATATTTAAAACTCTAAGTTCCTTTCACCATCTCCTTGGCAAACAGACTACAATCTGTTGGTGGGTCATCATTAACTGTAATATAAGACAGGGGCACTTTATAGTCTATAGCCAACACGTCAGAAAGTTACAGTTAAATTTCAAATGACACATGACAAATCACAGCAAGACCTAGGCTATGTTCCCACACTGACTTTATCTGCTGTTTGACCCGCCCCTGCAGGGGTGTAACGAGGGGGGGAGGTGCAAGGTCAGGGGTGGGGGGGCACCAGACTCATGCACACACAGCACCCCTGTCATTTTCAAAGCTACTGAGAATGCTGTGTGTGCAGGAAGTCCATTGTCCTCTGTGCTCTCTGTGTGCAGGGTGGGTGGGCAATGGAACTGCTGCTGGAACTACCCACAGAGGTATTTACCTCTGTATCTCATAGCTGCTCTGTAGCTCATTGCAGGTTGCAAACCCGTTCCTTCTAAAATCACTGCAGCGTTCCAGTCACTCTGCAACTTGCATGTCCTAGTTCCTGCAGTTCTCGGCCCCCTCTCCTCCATGCTCCTGATGGTGAGATAATCTGCAAATGAGGTAGTGCAGCACATGGAGGCCACAGCACCTAGAGGAGACTGTCATTTTATGGCCTGTCTGGACTGGACTGAAGAGGAGCTACAGCAGCTGTGACAGACAGTGATAGTTAATGACTATGATCAGGCTGCTACATTTTTTAAGGTAGAGGATGGACTGTGTGACAGGAAGGACAGTGATCTCCTCATGTAGCTGCAGCCTGGTATTGCTGTACAAGCAGTGGATTCTGGGATTATAATGTAATTTGTTATATAAGAGCAAAAGGGATGTTTTATTAACCCCCTAAACATACAGCAAATGTTTCCCACCTGTCCCCAATGAAGTGTCCCAGTACGGGTGGTCCACTAAGTTTTATACCACCTAGGTAAAGTATCTCTGTCAGGTGCCACACTAAAGAATGTACTTAGGCTTCACTTAGCACTCCTGCCACTAGGTGTCCCACTTTCCTTTCTTGTGTTAGATGCACAGCTGCAGTGTATACAAGATAATACATGTGTTTTATATTGACCAATCACAGGTGCAGACTTTCTACCCCTGATCCACTCTCTATCTTCCCTACTGTGACGCAACCCTATAGGGGAGGGGTTGTTTGGGGAGTTAGTTTTTACTCTAATCTAGGAAGAGCTCAGTTCCGATAGTTCCAGTGTATAGGAGACAGACAAAAGCTACAGGTTCCTGGTACAGTGACTAAGCAGGCCTGGTTTAGGCCAGATCCCTTGACAGGGACTGAGATTGTTTCTATGAGAGACTGAGACCTCAGCCATACGCTGCTAGAACCCTAGTGTAATGTCCGGTGGGGAAGAGGGTAAGTACAGCCCTGGAACTAAACCCCCCAGCTGTCCCTGCCTACTTGATGACCACCCTAAACCCTAGGCAGTCCCTTCCTAAGATATTGTGAGGGATAGGGAAAAGGACAGAACTAACAAAGTCAGACTAGCCAGGTCAAACCAGGAGAACACGCCAGAAACAAATCACAAAACAGAGACAAAGTCAGATACCAAGCCGAGGTCAGAGAGTCCAAGAGAAGCACGTCAAAAACCAAATCACAGAGACAAAGGGAAATCCAAGGTACAGGCAGAGGTCAGTAGAACAACAGGTATCAGCAGGTAGATTAATGCTAGTGAGGCTTTGAAACCAATTCACAGGCAACTCCCATAAGCAGCTGAAGCCTTCTCAGGGAGAACAGATCAAGGAGATCTGGAAGACTGGGACCAGATTTAACTGACCCGGCGCCTCCTGACAGCCTTCACACGCTGCACAGCATGTGGATAAATGGACCGGTGTTTCCCTATGCCCACTACCCTCGCAGCTTGGGGAAGCTGCGCTGATATGTCAGGCGACGGTTGCACTGCCACGGGCGAAGGCAAATTTGTTACACCTAGAGGTGGGGTAACCGTAACCCTTGTCTACACCTGGGATCCTTCTTATCATCATGACAGTCATCCCAAAAGAAAGGAAGAGGGACTGATCCCCAGTAGGACAAAGTTGCTAAGAGCCAAAGTATCCTACTGACATCGCTTGACTACCTTGGGAAATCTTGAGGTGTTAGCTATGCCCAAAGACAGAGGCCTGGGGCTCAGGCTACCTAACCTGGTGGTTACTGAACTAGTTAAGCAGAAGGCGATCATATATACAGAAGATATATATGTAAGTACGAGGACTTTCTTATATCAAGTATCTACACTAATTAGACAAGGGCCCCTACACTACCCTGCTTTCTTCACCTATACTGTAGCTAAGTCTGCCTCAGAGTATTTTCTTGATTGCACTAGCACCTGTGAGCAGTCCTGTTATATTTTTATTGTGCACTGAAGTTACTACAAGTAAAGACCAACCCCAGTTTAATTGCTGGGCTCTGTCTCCTCACTTGTGTCGCACCTGCACCCTTACACTACACTAACCCTTCTTAAAGGTCTGGTGCCCATGTTTCTGGGGGTGGGTATTGCCACTCCTGGCCACCGTGACAAGAGGATTACCAGCCCCACAAACACCAGAGCTCACCTACTGCTTAAACAACTTATCCAGCATCCCGGGCCCACACTTCCAATGTGTCCATCCTCCTCCTCCTCTGCCCTTCTCCCCCAAAGAGTTTAAACTCACTTGTCCCCCCTAAGCTCCTGCACCTTTGGGCTGCACGGTTATATACGGCTATGATAGGAGACATGTGACTATATATCGCTGTGTCGCTATGCAGGAATCAGGCTCTGTTAGGGATAAGGTAACTGAATGCAGTTACTCTGTGACCCACAATGACCCTAATGGATTGCTGCAGCTGCGATATCGCAGCCACTTGTGGGTAATAATGCGATAATCTGTTCAGTTAGCACAAATGCAGCACAGTCCAGGCAGAGCCCTAGCCTTAGGGAAATATTACATGGCCCGATCACTTATGTAAAGGTGTGCTGATTTGATAGATCGTCGCTCGCTTTCTGCGCCAGTTACACAGCCCAATAATCACGCAGCAAGGGCTGTGTGTGCATGTATAAATATTTATCGTCAGCGATGTCTGTGTAGCCCTTGCTGTATACTGTTACCTTGACTTGGTGAACAGCCCGGGGACTATGATAAAGTTAATCCGCCCCTGCCTCCATCCACCTCCTGCTTAGTCCATGCCAACATCCCACAAACTGACCCCACACAGAGAAGACCCTCTTGCAGGAGGCATAGTGGGTATTATAATTAATTTCCATATGTAGAAGTATTATATTCAGAGGGTGCAGTATATGGCAGCAATACAGTATTCACTGCAGCAGTGCGTGGCAGTATTATATCAACTGGGTGCAGTATATGGCAGCATTATATTCATTTGGGTGCAGTATATGGCAGTATTATATTCAGAGGGTGCAGTATGACAACACTGGCATAGCTACCATAAAGGTCGACGCAACTGAGTAACGTCACTCATGTGCCAGGGAGCTGGGAGAGTGAAGTAGCACTGGGAGACTGCGCTGCGCGAGTATGTAGGAGGAGGGGGTGTATAAAATTTATGGGGTTCAGTACAATTTTGTGTTATGGTGCCCGATGAATCCTAGTTATGCCCCTGTGTGACAATATTATATTCAGGAGGAGTCACTGATATCTTTGTATTAAAGTAAATGTTGGACCAGGCTGGCATCCCCTCTTAGCCTTAAAAATAATTACACCTCTACTCCCATGCCCTTTACTGAAATTATTAAGGTTAAACAACAGAACAGGGTTGTGTAGGTCAGTGATTTTCAACCAGTGTGCCGTGGCACACTAGTGTGCCGCGACACATGGTCGGGTGTGCCGCGGGGAAAGTTCCCCAAACTATGGTGCCCCTGTGAAACAGGAGAAAACAATGGGGGAGAGAAATCTGGGGATGGGGGAGAAACAGTGGAGAGAAGCAGGGGGGAGAGAAACATGGGGATGGGGGAGAGAAGCAGGGGGGAGAGAAACATGGGGATGGGGGAGAGAAACAGCGTAGAGAAACATGGGGATGGGGAGAGAAACATGGGGATGGGGGAGAAACAGGGGAGAGAAGTTTGGTGGAGAGAAGCAGGGGGGAGAGAAATATGGTGGAGAGAAGCACAGGAGGAGAAGCAGGGGGGAGAAGTATGGTGGAGAGAAGCACAGGAGAGAAGCAGGGGGGAGAAGAAACCGGCCCAGGTTTCACACTGAGTGAGTATAAATACATTTAGAATCTATATTATTAACTATATGTATAATATGTACTGTTTTAGTGTCATTTTGTGCCATTTTGGTTGGTGGTGTGCCCCGGGATTTATTAAGTATAAAAAGTGTGCCGTGACTCAAAAAAGGTTGAAAATCACTGGTGTAGGTGACAGTACTATCGTGCCTGATCTTACATCAGGTGCAGAGAGATGCAGCTGCTTACTGGGCAGTACCTAATAATCTGACACAGGGTGAAAATAGAGATGCTGAGGCCGCTGACTCCTCGCCTGTCCCCACCATAACCCTGAAAAGGGGTTATCCCACCTGGACTTCTCCCCATATACTGTTCAGGGCCTAGTGAACAGTATACAGGGAGGTTGAGGGGATCCTGTATGACAGTGCCCCCCCCCCCATGCATGTATGGGCACTAGGTCCTGGACAGTACATGGGGAGGGTGGTAATGCATCACACAGGATCCCCTCCACCCTCCCTATATACTGTTCACTAGGCCCTGAACAATATATGGAGAGGGAGTATACTGTATTGTAAAGATCAATCACTCAGATAGTGTTCAAGGCCTAGTAGATGAGCCCCCCAAGCCGCAACCCTAGTGCCAAGTGGCAAATACAGCCCTGATATCCCTTAGTGTTCCTTCCTCTAGGTAGTGCTTTAAACTGGAAACTGTCTAGGATTTATGCTTAGTGTAAGGCCTAGTACTAGAAGTCAAGAAGAGATGTTCTCCCTTCCTTTTGTGGTGCCCCACTACGAGGCGTGACCGGTCACTTGCTAGATGTTGCTGTGTGACTTCTCTAGTGTAGTGAGTGGTCAAGATATAGCTCAGCCAGGTGTTATGCTGTTGTGACACCAGTGCCGGTTGCGCACAGAGTTGAGTTGTAACCTATCCAGACTATTGGTATACCCACAGAAAGGGGAGCTTACTAAAGGAAAGTGCAATGGCTGTGTAGGTGCTTAGCTAAGAATTACAGAGTCCCGTTACAATAAATAAACTTTTTACTGCAGGAATACTTGATACAGTGATACACAATAGAACTATGCCTTGTTAACACACTTTGGACTTCAGTGACAAGACTTATGCTGAGAGCTTAGGAGGAAGAAAAGGCGGTACTCGGCTTAGTTGCGTGCTGCGAAGTAGAGTAAGTTCAGAGAAGTAGAAAGGAGGATGTCGTGAGAGTCCCAACCCAAAGTAGTACTGTGTTCTGCCGGAACTTTAGAGGTAGAATAAGTAGAATATTTGAGAGTAGAGAGTATAATATTGCCCGTGTTTTGACTTCTTGGTCTTTGCACCACCTATTGCCCACCAGTGTCGGGTGACCCGTCCTAGAGGGTGACACAAGCCCCAGACCTTGTTACTTGGGTTGAGCAGAGTGATCAGAGTTTTCTGGTTACACCCACACTGCAAGATAGAGTACGTAGGCTTCTAGCAAATTTGCTCTATCCGGATCAGTTCCTCTTTCTTCAGAATACGGTCCTGCACCTTTAGACTTGTTCAAGGCGTGGGCTTGGATGATCCCTGACTTGTCCTCTGTAAAAGTACTTAGCACTGCATAGTATATGGAAGTGCTTCGTTCAAGAAAAGAGTGTTTTAGCGCCCCATGTGTGTGCGTTCACTACCAAACCTCAGACTACACTGGACTTGTCCTCTAGCAGGGGACCTGGCATAAGCTGACTTGACTGCTGTAGGGACATTTCTGGCTTTCATCCTACCTCCACAGAAACCAGAGTAAGACTCACAAAGTGTGGCTACACTTCCTCTCCCCATGTGGCAACTTCCTACAGCATATGGAATATGTGCTGTGAGTGGCTGAGAAGAGAGTGCAAGAGAAGAAAGGAGAAAGGAGATAGGTAGAGAAGAGAAAGAGCTCTCATTGGTGCACAAATCACAGAAACAATAACCCTTTAGTTACCTACAGCTGTGCAATACTTAGGTATACAGTATACATACTAGCGACATCTAGAGGTAAAACTTAGGTACTACTTAATTACCACTACTACTTTGAAGTACAGGATTTTGCGATGGGTGTAAAGACAAGCAACACCCGTGGTGGGACACCACACTTGGTCAAGCCAAGAACAACCTGGAAAGTTTCATCTCTGTGGTTAGAGAAGCTGGACATATCTTTGCAGTTACTGGTTTTCACCCAGAAAGAGGTGGACCTGGGAGACCCCTACCTTATTGCTTACTATGCTTGTAGGAGAATCATGTAACCAAAATGTTTTTTCCTTACATGGGAAACAATACACATCAATGTTAACCCTTGCACTGACCATATAACTCAGTTTTTTAGTGTATAACAATGTTACAAGTAAAATACCCTGGTTATGCTGGTTTGTGAGGACAACTACTATAATATATATATATATATATATATATATATATATATATACACTCACCGGCCACTTTACTAGGTACACCTGTCCAACTGCACGTTACCACTTAATTTCTAATCAGCAATCACATGGCGGCAACTCAGTGCATTTAGGCATGTAGACATGGTCAAGACAATCTCCTGCAGTTCAAACCGAGCATCAGTATGAGGAAGAAAGGTGATTTGAGTGCCTTTGAACGTGGCATGGTTGTTGGTGCCAGAAGGGCTGGTCTGAGTATTTCAGAAACTGCTGATCTACTGGGATTTTCACGCCACAACCATCTTCTAGGGTTTACAGAGAATGGTCTGAAAAAGAAAAAACATCCAGTGAGCGGCAGTTCTGTGGGCAGAAATGCCTTGTTGATGCCAGAGGTCAGAGGAGAATGGGCAGACTGGTTCGAGCTGATAGAAAGGCAACAGTGACTCAAATAGCCAACCGTTACAACCAAGGTAGGCAGAAGATCATCTCTGAACACACAGTACGTCGAAATTTGAGGCAAATTTTACCTCTGAAGTTTTATTCCTTGTGGGCTGTCTTGGCAGTGACATCCCTTTCAGCCAATCACTGACTGAGGTGGGACAGTGCTTCGGCCAGTGATTTGCTGAGCAGGTTGTCACTATAAAGATGAGTCTGTCTTGGAAATGGCTGTAAAAGTGTATGGCGTAGGATCCGAAGACACTGTAGGAGGCCCCCAGGAAAGATGTAAGAATAGCATCTTTGTTATGCTCTTCCAAAGGCCAGTGCTGATTCTGTCATGAGGCGAGATGAACAAAACACAGTAATCACTGAACTCAAGGAGAACAGCAAAAAAATTCCAATGAAGTACTCAATCAAGAGTCTCCACTGATGCCCCCAAAAATGAGGCGAGATGATTCATTGGTCTGGGCGGCAGCTTTGTAGACTCTTTTACGGGGGTTGACCATAATTAAACTGTCTGCTACACACCACTGACTTCAACTGACCCCATGACCTGCAGATGATAACTTGACACAGAGGTAGCATGCAAGGAGGTCAGGACTACAAAGACTCTGCAGGTTTTGTTATATGTTTAGATATCACTACAATACAGTGATTACTATACCTATAAATGAAGAACAAGGTGTAATTGATTTTGTATATGTCAGGTGATTTAATTTTTGGAAAAGCAATAAAGATTGAAGAATTGTTTACACACTTTTGGAATCGGAAACTTTTCTGCACATTGCTTGCGGAGGTGGGTCGCAATTTCAGGTTTCACCACAGGCAGCAGAAGAAACCTAGAATCTGCTTGCCAAAGGCCAGCAATATTTAAAAAGTTTTCCATGGCCAGAGTACCCCAGTGAGAGCTCACCAACTTGTCTTCCTGCACTATAGATGTTTACTCAGTGAGCTCACTAGAAGACACAGAAAGTACAATTGTGTTTCCTTAGTTTAGTTATTTTTTTGGTTGTCTATAATGCCGAGTTCCCACATTTGCATTCTTGTTGTGTTTGTTCTGAATTGTCGGAGCTCTGCAATGTGTTTAGCGTTGCTAGGCATGCATTTTTTTGCATTTCATTTTTTAATGCGTTTTCTCTGCAGTTAGGAACATAGCCTAATTATGTATAAGATAACATTCAGCCCACATTGACTTACATTTTCCTGTAACTGTATCTTTATGTATTTATTTGATGACGTATCATGTTCAATACTTTTTTTCTGTGCGCAGATCATGTTCTTTTTTTTTTTTTTTTTTACTAAGCCTCACATTTTAGTGACCAGTTGTAATTTAGGACACATGGACTCAATTAGAATGTAGATTATTCCAGGAATCCCATTATTTATTGCCTTTCCATATGTTTCTTCCTTGTACAGAATGGAAGAATGGGAAGATTTTGTCGCTACAATTCACGTTCAAGAGCTACACGAGGTATCATGAAGAGCGGTGAATGTATTTTTTGTTAGGAGGTAGATATCATGTAAAAGTCTGGAGCTCCGTTAGCAAATTGCTCCTTCCGCACTTAAATATTATCCTTCCCTTGCACTGATCGGACCCCTAAAGGATGTGACTGTAGTCCTTTATTTAATGTTTGATTTGAAGGCAATAGTATTTGGCATAAAGAGATGTTTATAGAGGTGAATATATAAGGACAACCTTGTCTCTTGTCTGATCTGCCGCTACCTGTAGAGGGAACTTCAACTTGAAGACAACCCTTTAATCAAAACCATTGCACTGCTGTTGACATCACCCCCTGCTATAGTTTTACAGAATGTTCTCAGAAACACACAAATCTATTATTCTGAAAGGAAATCCATATCGGTCCATAGAATTCAAGTCTTCTCTTTCAAATGTTAATTCAACATATTAAAGAAAAAAACAATACAAAGACAAGGTCGGCATATAAAGTATAACAGATTTACTGTGAAAAGCCCAGTAGTTCACTTACAGTTGTTAAATCATTTTCCCTGGTGTTACTCATATTGCACTGCACATTAGGTTTATTTTATGGTTTTACCTTGTATAGAACATGAGGTTTTTATTGCAAAAATATGGACAGTTTTGTTTTAATTCCTCCATAGACTTTGGACCTAACTCATTAAAATTAGAGATTCGATCAGCCATCAATACATCAACTATGTTTGAAAGCTGAGATGTGATGGTTTCCAATGACATTTTACACCAGCTTCTATTTTACACACTTTAGTAAACATGGGTCTATTGATAAGACCAGTAAAGAGGTTCTGCTTTTTTCCACAGGCAGTGGAACCGGCGGACCGCCCCCAGTGCTCCGAGGCAGGCCAGTGCTCAGAGATAAACCGGCCATTGTGCATAAGCAATGTACCCAGTGGCGGATTATAATGTGGGCGGTCTGGGCCGGGCCGCCCGGGGCCCGAGGCTCCGGGGGCCCATGCAGCGCCGCCCACATTAGGATGTTACAGAGCAGCACATTACTTTCGGGGCCGATGGGCCCCTGAGTAATGTTCTGCTGTGCGCGCTGTGCTGGAGTCCGCCACGGTGCCGCCCCC
>NW_027210575.1:0-62871 GCF_027789765.1 Dendropsophus ebraccatus
AGACTACGAGAAGAGAGTTTACGGTGAGTAAAACACTCCTCCTTTCTCGTGCGTCATTGTGGGGGACCCAGACACCGTGGTACGTCCAAAAGCAGAGCAGTCCCTTGGGTGGGAAGAGACAGAGTGGAGCTAAGAAGAGGAAGAAGCCACTGCTGCCTGCAAGACCATGCGGCCCAGACTCGCATCGGCCGATGCAAACGTGTCCACACGGTAAAACCTAGAAAAGGTGTGCAGCGAGGACCACTTGGCGGCCTTACAGAGTTGAAGAGCTGAGGCCCCATGATGGCCCAGGAAGCCCCAACCGAACGAGTCGAGTGAGCTGCAATCCGGAACGGGGGCGACTTACCCCCTTACTCCGTTAAGCCTGAGCGATGGCGGAGCGGACCCAGCAGAGCCAGGGTCGCCTTAGACGCTGCTGACCCCTTTCGAGGACCCTCAGGATGACAAAGAGTGAGTCCGAGTGTCGAAGAGACTTTGTCCTGGAGAGATGATGCGCATGCGCGGACCACATCCAGCTTGTGGAGCGCGCGCTCCTTGGATGAGAGGGGGCCGGGCAGAAAGAGGGAAGAACAATATCTTCGTTGAGGTGGAAAGGCGAAACCACCTTGGGCTGAAAGAAGCCACGGGCCTAAGTACCGCCTTGTCCTGGTGCAACACCAGCAGGGGAGGGCGGCAAGAAAGGGCTGCCAATTCCGAAATCCTCCGGACAGACGTAACCGCCACCAGGAAAGCCACCTTAAAGGACAAGATGGCCAAAGGCACTTCCCGGAGGGGCTCAAACGGAGGGGACTGCATAGCATCCAGGACGAGATTCAGATCCCACGTGGGAACTGGGTGCCGATAAGGAGGTGCAATGCGCGCCACTCCTTGGAGAAAAGTCCTGACTTGAGGAACTGACGCCAATGGTCTCTGGAAAAAAACTGAAAGGGCAGAAACCTGGCCTTAAGAGAGCTCAGAGCTAAGCCTGCGTCCAGACCTGCCTGGAGGAAGGCCAGGAGTTGCGCCAGAGAAAAGGGAAGTGGAGGCGCAGAACAGGCCTCACAGTGACGGAGGAAAGCCTTCCAACAACGATAATAAATCCTTGCCGATGCAGGCTTCCGGGCCCTGATCATGGTCCTAATGACCGCATCAGAGAAACCACGTGATTTCAGAATCCAGGTTTCAACAGCCACGCCGTCAAACGTAGCGTGGCTAAACGCGGGTGGCAGAGCGGACCTTGAGTGAGAAGATCCGTCGGTCTGGGTAGACGCCAGGGACGTCGGCGGCGAGGTTCACGAGATCCGTGTACCAGGCGCGCCGTGGCCAGTCCGGGGCCACGAGGATTACCGGAAGTCCTTCCGACTTTATCTTTCTCACCCACCCGCGGCAGAAGCGGGAGAGGAGGAAAGATGTAAGGGAGGCTGAACCGACGCCAGGGAATCACCAAGGCGTCCGAGGCCAGAGCCAGAGGGTCCCTCGTCCGGCAGACGAACTTCGGCAGTCTGTGGTTGAAGCGAGACGCCATCAGATCCACATCCGGTGTCCCCCACCTGCGACAGATCTGGGAGAACACCTCGGGATGCAGGGTCCATTCCCCTGGATCCACCCGTGCACGACTCAGATAGTCGGCCATCCAGTTGTCCACACCCGGAATGTGAACAGCGGACAAGGCAAGCACGGTTTCCTCCGCCCAGGAGAGGATCAGCGCCACTTCCATCATGGCGGCCTTGCTGCGGGTCCCGCCCTGATGATTCACATAAGCCACTGCAGTGGCGTTGTCTGTCTGCACCCGAACGGGGAGACCGTGGAGCTGTGTCTGCCAGTGCAGAAGGGAGAGCCGAATCGCCCGCAGTTCGAGGATGTTGATGGGGAGGCAAGCTTCCTTGGCCGACCAGGTTCCCTGAACCGTCAGATCGTTCCAAACCCCTCCCCAGCCCCGCAGGCTGGCATCGGTGGTCACAATCTGCCAATGAAACGGGAAGGAAGGAGCGACCCAGAGAGAGGCTCGAGACCGTAACCACCACTGAAGGTCTTGGCGGAGGCGAGCCGGTAGTTTCACCCTCCGATCTAGAGAGGGGAGTGACCTGTTCCCACCGTGACAGCAGGAAGAGCTGCAGGGGGCGGGAATGAAACTGGGCAAAAAGGGATCGCCTCTATAGACGCCACCATCTTCCCCAGAACCCTCATACAGGAACGTATGGACACAGGGCGGTGGCTGCAAAGAGCTCTGATATTGGCCTGAAGGGACTGCAACTTGTCCTCTGGAAGAAAAACGCGGGCCTGTACTGAATCCAACCGCATCCCAGAAAAACGATGGACTGGGCAGGGACCAGGGAGGACTTGGAACGGTTGAGCAGCCAACCGAAGCGGGAGAGCGTATCCAGGGTGATGTGGAGGCTCTCTAAATTCTGGTCCTTGGATGGGGCTTTGACGAGTATGTCGTCCAAGTAAGGAGTTACTGAGACACCTCGAGCCCGAAGAAGAGCCATGACAGCCGCCATGGTCTTCGTGAAAACCCGCGGAGCCGAAGCCAGGCCGAACGGAAGAGCCACAAACTGATAATGCTCTTCCCCTACTGCAAAACGCAGGAAACGTTGATGAGGAGGATAAATCGGCACGTGAAGATACGCGTCCTGAATATCCACCGAAGAAAGAAACTCGCCTGGCTCCCAGAGATGCGATCACAGAACGCAGGGACTCCATCCGGAAGTGAGATAGTCGGACCGTGACGATTCAGACGCTTGAGGTCTAGAATCGGACGCACCGAACCGTCCCTCTTCGGAACCACGAATAGGTTCGAATAGAACCCGCGGAACCGTTGAAGAGGAGGGACGCGAACAATCACTCCCTTCGAGAGGAGGGAAGGGATGGCCTGGAAAAAACCGTCCGCCAGGGCAGGGGACCTGGGAGGACGAGAAAGGAAAAAAACGATCGCGGGGAACGGAAACGAACTCGATCTTGTAACCCTGTGAGATCAGTTCTCGCACCCAGGCGTCCTGAACATGAGCAAGCCAGACCTCCCGGAACAACAGGAGGCGGCCGCCCACCTGAGGAGATCCGGGTGGAGGAAAACCTTCAGGAGGAGGAGGGCTTGGAGGTGCCAGGCTTAAAGGGTGGGCGGGAGGCGGCAGATCGCGCCTGCCAGGAAGAACGGTTCTTAGAGAAACCGGACCTTTTGTTCTGAGGGGCCGCCGACTTTCCGGAGCGAGACGGCGGAAGCGACCGAAAGGAACGAAAGGAGCCTGGTTTGCGACGGGGATCCTGACGCTTGGGGCGCTGCTGGGGAAGATTGGTACTCTTCCCCCCCGTGGCATCGGAAATTATGTCATCCAGACGTTTCCCGAAGAGACGAGAGCCCGCAAAAGGAAGACTGGTGAGAGAACGCTTGGAAGCGTTGTCAGCCCGCCACTCCCGAAGCCACAAGGACCGGCGAATGGCTACAATATTGGCCGACGCAAAAGCCGAACAGGCTGCAGCGTCCAGAGAAGCCGAACAGAGGTACTGAGCCGCGTCCTGAACCTGTTGGGCGAGGTCGGCTAAGTCCTCGGCCGATACGCCAGAAGTAAGGCCGTCCCTCAGTTGCTTAGCCCACACAGAAATGGACTTAGACACCCAAGTGGAAGCAAGTGTGGGAAGGAGAGAGGAGCCAGCGGCCTCAAAAGCTGACTTAGCTAAGGACTCAGTGCGTCTGTCAGTGGAATCCTTAAGAGACGACGCATTGTCCAGCGGAAGAGTCGTGACCTTGGTCAGCCGAGAGATCGGGGGATCCACAGAAGGCGGACCTGACCAGCGAGACACGAGGTCTTCGGGGAAGGATAAAGAACCGACAAGTGTTAGGCTTAGAGAAACGCTTGTCTGGGGTCTTCCAAAATTTGGAAAACAGGTCATCAAATTCCTTGTGACTGGGGAAAGTGCTGCGGACACGGTGGCCGCTTTTATGGAAAAAGACCTCATCAGCAGGCGATGGGTCCGGAGCATCCTTCAACTGGAAGGTATCGCGGACTGCGGCCACAAGGCTGTCCACAGTGGAAGCCGCGTGAGAAACATCTTCAGGATCAGAGTTGGAAACCGACTCTGAATCCGACAGATCTCCTGGCGAATGGGATCGCCTGTTAGGAGAGAGATGCGTGGGGGCCAGGCTAGTTCCAGGGGAGCCAGAGGAAGAGCGAGAAGAGGCACGGCGAGGACGCTTGTGGAGCGGCTCCTGCCGGGACGGACGCCACTGACTGCCGGTCGGGATTGGGCGGGCGCTGAAGAAGTAGCAGACAGGCGGTCGAGGGCGGCCGCCACAGACTGAGACAACTGAGCCATCTGCGACACTGACTGGCAGAGAGGAGCGCGCCCAGGCCGGGGCAGACTCCTCAGACTCCGGTGGGGGGTCCTGAGTAGGGACAAAGACGAACAGGACTGCATGGAGCAAGCAGCGCAGAGAGGCTGAGAGTGGCCAGAAGCAGATTTAGTGTTACAAGACGTACAGAAATAGTAGGTAACAGAGGAAGGAGGAGGATGCTGGCGGCGTGTGGATTCAGATCTTGAGTCAGACATAATGAAAAAAATTAAATATATATATCTATATTAGAAAAACCAGCCAGCTAGTGAATTCCTTCAGGCAGGCAGCTGTTGGAGACTAAGAAGTAACCAAAAAGCCTGCAGAATAACAGAAAAACATACAGTGAAAAACTCAGGACAGTAATAGAAAAGACAACCAGGCATAAGAGTCCAGAGAGGCCTTACCAGACAAATCCGGACAAAAAAAGGCCGAGGTCCGGTCAGGGCACAGGACGGCTGCTGAGGGCAAGATGAGCAGAAGAAGCTGGCCAGGAACGGCAGGCTGGGGGCTGTAGTCCACAGAATGAGGGCTCTTGCGACCGGGGAGCTGCAGTCTGCTGTACCGACCGGGCTTGCACAGGAGCGCGTCACGAGCGGAGTGACGCGTCACGTGCGTGCGTGGTGACGTCAGGCGTCGGCCCGCGCGGGAAAGAAGACCGCGCGCGGGAAATACAAAAAAAGGACCGGGAAGAGCGGCGTGCGGACAGAGGAGGCCGCGAAACCGGAAGTCACGGGCCGGACCCCGGAAGTCGCGGCCCGTAGGAGAAGAGGAGGCCCCGCACCCGGCAACTACAAGACCGGCATCCCAGGACCCGACCCCCGCATGCGGTGACGGTATAAGACCGGAACGCCGCAAGAGGACGCGGGGGACACGGGAGCCGGAAGCGTATGTGAGGGGCCGCCGTAGGGGGCGGCGGGAGAGGGCGGCGGGCGGGGGCGGCGTCCGCTGGAGGGGACCGGGGGACCCGTACAACCCACGGGAGGGAGGGAAGAGAGAGCCGGGGAGGAACTACTTACCCCTCTGAAGCCCATGGATCTTCTGCCGGCACTGTGCCACGCTGCCGCGCGCAGCTTTGGGGGGCTGGGCGGGCAGGGGCTGGCGGAGCAAGTCCGCATAAGGAGCAAACAGACAGCAGGGCTAGTCTGTGTCCTGGGCGCTGGGTCCGGCCGGTGGCAACCTAGGGTAAACAGCCCCTTTCCAGTTAGGGTCTGTGCCCTGGTTGCATGAGGGGGGGATCAGGGTGAGTCTTTAAATGACCCACCGTGCCCCGACCTGTAAAAGGAAAGAGTTAAATTTACAGAAAAAAACACAAGCAGAAACTGGTCTGGAGCAACCAGACCTGCGTCTGCCTCCTACTGACACTAAGCTAAACTGAATTAGCTCAGTGCCAGTGGGCGGGTATAGCCTGCTGGGAGGGGCCGACTTGTTTTGTTTTTTCTTAGTGTCAGCCTCCTAGTGGCAGCAGCCTATACCCACGGTGTCTGTGTCCCCCAATAAGACGCACGAGAAAGGACACTTTTTACTTGAACAAGCACCATGACGTATGATATGAAATAAGGTATGAAAAACACTAAATTTACCCTTTACACCTGTGTAGAGGTCAAAATGCAAAAAGGGGGTGACAGTGTGACCCTTCTCTATCACCTGTGCCCCCACAATGTGAGGATGGAGGGGCGCCAAGAGTTGGATGTAGGAAGTGATGGCATACCCTAATGCCTTGTCATGATTTCTAATATTATGAATATCCCTTTCCAAAGAATCAATCTGTATTCTGAGCTTGTGATGGCTGTAAGAAAAAGGTCTGGATTTGGAGTGAATCTAACTTTAAAGTGAAGGGAACCCATGGCCTTGGTACCTGTATGATGCCCGCAGTGAACTCTGGCCCGACATCCAGAGGGTAATTCTCTATTAAGTAGAAGGCGGCTGCACACATCACCAGAATATGCTGCTGATTGTGAAGATTGACACAGCTGGAGGATGAAGAAAGAAAGATGATATTTTATTTAGAGGGTTTTACAGGAAAGTGTCTACCAGATAAATGTGATAGGTGGAGGCTGACATTACTTCTCCCAGCTCTTCAATTAATGCAAATGGAGAGTGACTAATCTCATTATTACCTCTTAGCTGAGAACAGGGACCAGATCCCACAATCACCCATCCAGAGATACAAGATTCCATAACATCGGGGCCCACCACTGATTACTATTTGTGGCTAATTTCTTATTCACGATTATTGTCCCAGCATGATACTTACTGTGCAATGCCCCTCAAATTGGAGAGCAGGTAGTCACTGATGATCGGAATGAGCTGCTTGGCCGTGTCATCCAGCAGGTCACACTCCAGCACATACAGGATGCCATGTAAAGCTCCGATTCGGCTAGGCATGTGAGTGCTCCGCAGCGTGGACTCCAGAAGACGGCTGACTGGTTCTGCTATAGCCTTATCCTGAGAAGAGCAATATTGGTCACAGTCTACAAATATGCAAACAACCAAACTAGTGCAGTCAAAAAAAATCTCACTGCAATGCTACAAAATATTCTGCTCGACAATAGAAAGTTGTGCCACTTATATGAATGGCCATGGGTGCACTATAAGAGTGGTTAGGTTCTTCAGAGCCACGGATAAGTGTCTCTGACCCAGCAACTAGAGGAGATTTCCAGGCAGGGATTCCACATTGTCCTTTAAGACATGCCATTTAAGTTCATAGTCTTGAGGCAGATACTTTACACTGTGAACCACACTGCAAAGAGGGACTAACATGAGTTATATCTCTGAAATATGTTGGCACTATGAGATCATCACATCTAAAAAAATATATACGATAATGGTGAAATTATATCTCACCCACTGTGCAAAGAGGAGACAGTCAGCTACTCTCTCTATCGCACCTAACATACTGCCAGATAATAGTCCTGACAGAACTGCTAATGGAGTGGGCAACATGAGGACGGCACAACCCAGTGATTAGGGAGGCCGTCAGATCTCCTCTCCCACTGTGAGTGATAAAGCTTCAGGCTGTGTGAGCAGATCTCACCATTCCCAGCACGGCGGCAGCTTTGCAGATCGCAGGCACTAGATACTGGATGAGAATTTCGTCCTCAGACGGGTGCTGTTTGTGGAGCTCGGTTAACGCTGTGTACATCATCTCAAACTGATTTCTCTCAGTGAATAGATCAGATACTGCCAGCAACTGTGGAGGAGAGGGAGACAAACATGGTGTGATATAGGAAGGAGCAGAACAATGCACATACAATATAACCATGTGCACATTAACAAGCACAGTCCATGCACTTAGAAAGATTGCAGGGTACGTCTGCAGCATACAGAAAGAAACAGTCAAATGTATCTATAGGTGTCTATTCCAGTAAATACACCTCACTGCCATCACTGTTCAGAACCTTATGTACAATGAGGCTTAAGGAATATAACGTACACTAATAATACATACGTATTCAATCTGAGCAAGTAAATCTCAGGGGAATCTCATTTTATCTACTTCCTAGACTTAGGGCCCTATTCCACTGAACGATTATCGTTTGCATAATCGTTAACGATTAACGACCTCAAACGACCGCTATTGTGAAAAACCTGAAACGTTCACTCATTTTCATGGAACGATAATCATTACTTATGATCGTAACTGCGATTGTTTTTTCTTCGCTATTTCTTCGCTATTGCGTTCGTATCTATTGCGAACCACCGAACGATGTCTTATTTAATGTGAACGATTTGCGAACGTTTTGCAAACGAGCAACGATAAAAATAGGTCCAGGTTTTATAAAGCGATCAAGGGTTTCTCGTTCGGTCGTTAATCGTTAACTGCATTTTAACCGAACGATTATCGTTTAGATTCAAACGATTTAACGATAATCTGAACGATAATCGTCCGGTGGAATAGGGCCCTTATAATAGTGCAAATACAGGGGGACCTGGGGAGCTACACGGAGAAGATCTGAAGGACACTCAAAGAATTTATATTTTAAAAAAAGGGGGGGGGGAAAAGGCTTAGTACTGATGCACACCTGTAACATACTTTGCATAAATCTAGTTTCTTGTGGGATTATAAAGTGAAACAATTGTATAGCTGTAATGAAAAGGAGTACCATAATACAGATTATATATGGAACTAGACTACAGGAGGAGTAAATTTAATATATTACATTACTTATATTGTACTGATCTAGAGTTATAGCCTGTCTTATACTCCAGAGCTGCACTCACTATTCTCCTGGTGGGGTCACTGTGTACATACATAAATAACTTATTACTGATCCTGAGTATTATACTCCAGAGCTGCACTCACTATTCTCCTGCTGGGGTCACTGTGTACATACATACATACATACATACACACACAACTTATCACTGATCCTGAGTTACATCCTGTATTAAACTCAATGGTATGTCTCCATTGTTGTCCATCAGCACAGACTCAGTTTAGCCTGGGTCTCACTGCATTCTCCGCAATACCTGCTCTGTGCTGGGCAACATGTAGGTCTCTGTAGAAGCACAGCCACTATGTGGCCACCATACTGTACTATGTCCAATCCTGTGACTTACCGATCTCACCACCTCACTGATCAGGATGACTGGAGTCTTCTTCCCTGTATTAGATGGGAGAATCCATTGGCTGTAGAGCTCAAGAAGAAACTGTGAACAGGAATGTATGTCAACACCAGCACGATGTTTTCTGCAAACAGATACAGGAGATATGTCACAATACAGCACGACACCTAGCGGAGAAGATTTACACTCTGCCCAAAGGGAGGACAAACCTGGAGTTTATAGGAGATGTTGGTGGTGACGAAGGGGCTGGGACATCATTCTCATCCTCCTCATCTTCATCCAGCTCCTCTTGTCTCAGAGGGGTAATATTGTTGCCCAGCCAGACAGAATGGATAGAGACCTAGAAGATGAGAGCTCAATGTTTTAAAGGGTTGTGTAAAATCATGGCTGCTTTCTTCTCTAAACAGTACTAAACATGACCAGAGGTATAGTGTGGTATTATAACTTATGTGGTATTATATTTCTATTGAGCTGAGCTACAATATGACACACAATCTGGTGAAAGTTGCAGCACTATACCTGGAACATAGCAGCTTTGTCATTCTAACACTGTAAAATCCCTTTAGGAGATTTGAAGGGGTATTCCGCTCTAACATAACTTTTGATATGTTGCTGACCATGGTGAGATTAAATTTATTCCATACTTGTTATTATCTATTTAGTCCCCTTCCCCCAGTTCTGAGCTGCTGTTTTCTGGCACAAAAATCAGTCTCTGAGTTATTCTCTCCCTCTCCCTTCTGAGATGGCTAATGTAAACTGACTGGCTTTATCTGCAACTTTGTAATGCTAGGAGGGTAAATCACATTGAGTTCATCAGCAACTTGACCTTAGAATAAGGTATTATCTAAATCCCATACCGTAAAGGGACCTCGCTAGGTGCGTGCACACAGCTCTCCAGGCAAGCCCCGCCCTGGCCGGATTTTATTCGCTGCTCCACTCCAGGCTTCCTAGCGCCCAAAATCAGACCCCGCCGGACCCCCGACCCTAAATAAAATGCACTAAAAGCAAATAGGTGCACTAACCGATCCCCCACTGATTGTTTGACACTTGTTTCGCTTGTCTACACTGATGCTAGCCCCAGATACAAACTTTTACAAATTATCTCTTACATCATGGCACCCGGCCAAGAAACTACATTCCCCCAGTATGCATTGCACCTCAGAACCAACTGCTGGGTTGTGCATATATGCACTCGGTATAGCATCACAACCATTTTGATGCAGTGTCACTCTTAGGCTATGTTCACACTGAGTATAAGGCTATACTCCCAGTCAGTTTATTCATCCATATTCATCTTTATCTATATTACAAAGATTTTTTTAAAAGCTTAAAAGTTAGGTTTGAGCCTCAAACTGCACAACCTTCTTGCAAAATGGTTTTAAAATTGCAACACAGTCCCATACAGTCCTTAGTAACTACTCAGCCCCTTTGTTCTAGGTGTAGATAGATTGGCAGCCACTTATGGCTGCCTTCACTGCATGTAGATGAATAACACACTAAAGAGTTGAGCACTTCTATGAGCAGCAATGAAATCTTCTTAAATGACTCACTTGGCCCAACTTATAGCTCATGTTCCCGATCTCACGTTCCGTATTGATCTGCAGTAAGAGCTTCTCATGACTGATCAGAGCTCCTGAAATAGAGGCACAAAAGATTTAAAGAACACTGATGTATCCGCAACACATCAAACAATGCGGAATTTTTCCCGCTTCAGAAAATAATTAGGTATAATGAAAGAAATGGGATATTTGTGAAGATCTGACATAAAAGTTTCCCTGCTGGAGGAGACTCAGGAGAACATATAATGGCCTGTAATAGTACGGAGGAGAGGGACGGTACTGTGCCCTCATGCTGGGTATGAGAGGTCACTAAAACTGGAATCCTTTCCACAGGCTGTAAATCAAAGGCTCTCACTGATCAGCACTGGATTGTAGTAATACATCGGGACATGTAAAGAGGCAACACCAACTATATTCAATACATGCCATATACATAAAATGTTTGCTTTGGTGGTAAAGGGGGGGGGTCTGAAATGTGGCTCTTCATTGTGTTTGAGTACCTGTAGTAGCAGCAGATAAACAAGGCACGGGGTCCCAAGCTTGATACGCTTGGTGTGTGGCGATGTTGTCCCTTCTAGATATCAGTGCTTGGATCTCCTGCTCCACAATTCCTCTAACAACACTCAGCTTCCTCCCAAACCTAGGAACAGAAGGAAAACATCACAATTATCAGAGGTTATATATAGCATCATGGTGCAATCAAAATTGTACTGCACAGTTACTTGGTTATTTTACACAGAATATAAAAAATTCTATTTATTATAGTGCCAACATATTCCGCAGCACTTTACTATTCTGGGGGCAAATATATAGACATTACAGACATACACATGAACCATCAAGTCAAAGAGGAGGAGTGAGGGCCCTGATCACAAGAGCTTACAATCTATGAGGAAACAGGGAGGACACAAGAGGAGTGAGGGCCCTGATCACAAGAGCTTACAATCTATGAGGAAACAGGGAGGACACAAGAGGAGTGAGGGCCCTGATCACAAGAGCTTACAGTCTATGAGGAAACAGGGAGGACACAAGAGGAGTGAGGGCCCTGATCACAAGAGCTTACAGTCTATGAGGAAACAGGGAGGACACAAGAGAGGTGAGGGCCCTGATCACAAGAGCTTACAATCTATGAGGAAACAGGGAGGACACAAGAGGAGTGAGGGCCCTGATCACAAGAGCTTACAGTCTATGAGGAAACAGGGAGGACACAAGAGGAGTGAGGGTCCTGATCACAAGAGCTTACAGTCTATGAGGAAACAGGGAGGACACAAGAGGAGTGAGGGCCCTGATCACAAGAGCTTACAGTCTAGATGCACTGCTATTCTGATGAAGAGGACCTCTGTTCCTCGAAACGCGTAAATATTGTGCACTTTTAATAAATATTTTTACTTTATTCAGCCTCTATTTGGAGTCTTTTGGGCAGCGCTAACATTTATGGATTAGCCACGCACCATTTTTGTACCTAGACTAGCCTTATTCCCACGGGCCCCCACTTGGGAGCATCCCGTTTGGGCTATCCTAGTTGGCCTGCAGCCCTGCACTCTCCACCGAAGCACCATATCCTGGCATCTTCTGAAGACCTGGTACCCATTTGGGTGATATGCATAAAGCCCAAGGGGCTTGAAGGTGAGCACCCCATCAGCACCTTGCATTTTTAACTGACTTGTTTGTACGGTATCACACGAGGCGCTGCTGCCTGGCTTTTTTCTCTCTCCCTTATCAAGTCAAAGAGGAGGAGTGAGGGCCCTGATCACAAGAGCTTACAGTCTATGAGGAAACAGGGAGGACACAAGAGGAGTGAGGGCCCTGATCACAAGAGCTTACAGTCTATGAGGAAACAGGGAGGACACAAGAGGAGTGAGGGCCCTGATCACTTACAATCTTGGAGGCGAGGGTTGGATACAAAAAAATAGAAGGGCAGAAGTGCTTCATTGCTACAATAGTGCCGCCATCTTTATAAGTTGATTGTTCTGCTAAAGTCTGCTACACACACAGTTAGTAGCAGACAGCCACCCCCAGTTTATTGTATATATTAAAGGAGTGGTGTCCCACTGCTTTAGCAGTGCCAGAGCCACATGGGCTTCTCAGCTTCTAGGTGTTTCTATCCACTAACCAGGGTCTTGAGAACAGTGAGGAAAAGAAGCAAAGGTCTAGAGGAAATACTAAGATTGTGTACCTGGTATCGAGCGCCTTTAATGTCTTGTTCCGTGGCTGCTGCTCCAGGGCGCTGATGGCCGGATTGCCGGCAGATGGAATGGTCATGGCGCTCAGCACAAGGGAGGTGATGGCTTGTACCGCCAGGACATTGATTTGAGTTCTCTCTGTGTCTTCCTAAAATCCATGTAAAAACATTGATATCTTATCTTTTCCAATAGAAGCTACACAATTAAATACAATTTTGATAATCGGGATAAAGCGGATTCTCGGATTCTTGTAATAATTTGCCTGGTAAGGATTGAGGGGCTCTCAGGAATAAAGCCCAAAACAAAATAAAATCTGATGCCGAAGGCTCTGACTCATCCATATTCAGGTTTAGTGAGGTCCCACATTATACTGCAATCCGGTGCTTGTAAATGTTTATCAGACTGAAATAAGAACTATCACCAAGTACTTATTATCAGGAAGCTGCCATATGTCTCAAACTGGCCACGCACTAGCCAAAATGTGGGACAGCCTGGCTGTTAAAGAGAACCTGTCAGGACCCAGTTGCCTTGCAGATGGGCCCGAGGACCTGACAGGTCAGAACAGCATTCTGATACAAAAGCTTTGGCTGTCCAGGCATGATGGAAATTGTAGTTTTGCAACAGCTGGGGGTCTGCGAGTTTGGAATAACAGTCATGGCGCTCAGTGGTCAGTGACAAGAAGGGCAGCTTGTTGCAGCTTCCAGTCATAAACCCCTCCAACCTGTCAGGCTGTCAATCAGACAGACATTGGTGGGAGGAGGGTTTGGAAAGCTTGACTGTAAGGCCCTGTGTCCCCCTTCCCTACTCAAAGTTAATGCTGTTCTCCTAACCTGTCAGGTCCTGGGGCCTGTTGGGTCACCTGGAACATGGAAGGTTTTCCTTATAGGTTTATCCAGGATAAGAAAAAGCACAGCTTCTTTCTTGCAAAAAAAAAAACCCCACCCCTGTCCTCAGGTTGTGTGTGGTATTACAATTCAATTCAGTTCTATATACTTCAATGGAAATGTGCTGCAAAAAAAAAAAAAAAACACACCTGTACTAACAAGAGTAGTGCTGTTTCTGGAAGAAAGTGGCCATGTTTTTCTGAGCCTGGAGAACCCCTTTAAGTATTGGTAATGTAAGATTTCAGTAATCAAAAGCAGTTACTCTTCTTAAGCATAGCTGGAGGTTACTTGCAGCCACTTATCCTTTGCTACTTACAGCAGCAATAAATATACCCCGACACCTATGTCATGTGCGTGGCCAGGTTACTGCGGAATGCTTTAACCAGATGCAACCTACACAAGAACTAGAAAAGTAAGTGTAAAATGTTGTGTCTAAGAGAAAATAAAAGATTATAAAGAGGGAGGCTGCTATTTTACCCTAACTTCCCTCTCCCCCAATGAAAAAGAGAAATATATTAGAAATAGTTACTACAGACAGGAAGCCAATACAATTGTACTGCAGAAATCATATTCCCTGTATAGTAAGCATTATACTCCTAAGCAGATGGTAAGGGCTCGGGCTCCCCTTCTGGTAGACAGGGCTGTCATCATCTTTTCACACCGGAGATGGAAACATTTACTTTAATGAACCTCTATTAGACAGCAGGGGATAGAGATAGAGCTGACTAGACCCACAAAGTTAAATGAAGGATGTAAATGAATGGCGCTGAAGCACTCCAGCGTAGTCCCATTGCAACCTGCTGCACATTTACCTCTTGCTGACTTTCTTCTTGGTCCATTACAATGGGCTGAGTCACCAGCACACCGAGTAGAGTGGCCCAGGTCTCCTCAAACTGGGTACGGCTCGTCCATCCTAGAGAACAGCATTGTGGGGAACATCCAGACATTACAAGCAAATAACCACATGCTAGTTTAAAGGGAGATGATTCATACAGGAATTAAAATAAAGAAAACAAGCACAAAGAAGGTCCCCATGTGAATATAAAGCCAGGTCCACTCTTCCAGGTGGGGAGGAGGGTGGTGGGGGTCAAAATAGAAACTTTACAGACCACATTTTTTTACTTTCTGCACCCCAATATGAAACAATGCAGGATGTAAAAAATCTATATAATATTATTCATGTCGAAGAGAAGTGGTGTGTATGACATGGTGCTTTCCAGCTGTCAATTCCCTGACTTGATGAATAGGCAGCGTCCTCTACGGTGACAGATAAGAAGAGGGAACGTCCTCCGCTGTCATATAGTAAGGATCATGCAGAGAAGATTCAACACCCATCGTACCCAAGTGACAACTGTCAGCACATACATGGCTGAGGGATAATCACATGGTTACCTAGCATTAATGTGACATGGCTGCAAGTAGGAAATATGCAGCATCGTCATACAGAAAGGGGGACGCTGGATAATTAGTTCTGCTATGGAATTAAAGGGCTCCTACAATTTAACAGTGCCCTGGAATCTGGACACTATTCTGCCTATATGCAGGATGACCTGACTTATTTGCAGCGTACAACCTAATACGGCCCGATAACTATAGTTAACAAGCTTGATAATCGTGCATTAGCAAGGGCTGTAAATATACAACTTTTTGTACAATACCTTTGTAGAAGTAGTTTTAGACTAGAAAATATACACTCACCGGCCACTTTATTAGGTACACCATGCTAGTAACGGGTTGGACCCCCTTTTGCCTTCAGAACTGCCTCAATTCTTCGTGGCATAGATTCAACAAGGTGCTGGAAGCATTCCTCAGAGATTTTGGTCCATATTGACATGATGGCATCACACAGTTTGCCGCAGATTTGTCGGCTGCACATCCATGATGCGAATCTCCCGTTCCACCACATCCCAAAGATGCTCTATTGCAGGGGTCCTCAACTGGCGGACCGCGGAGGCCAGCTGTCCGGACCCTGGTCAGACCTCCTAACCGCCCCGGATCCGGTCCGTCCCGCTCCCCACCGCACTCCTCCCGCCCCATAGGCGCACTGTCCTTAGATGTCAGTACGCCTGTGGGGCTGGGGGCAGTGTCGGTCCGGCCCCCGGCTGATACGCGCTCTCTGCGGATGTACCGGGGATTCCCCAGCACAGCGCGCACCACAGACCTCAGTGTACGCTGCCGGCCTGTCCTTCCCGGAAGTGCAGGCCGGCGGCGTACGCTGAGATCACTGATGCGCGCTCTGCTGGGGAATCCCCGGGACATCCCTACAGAGCGCGTATCAGCCGGGGGCCGGACCGACGGGAAGAGAAGACGACAGCCGCAGCGGGGAACGAGGTGCTAGGTGAGTTGTTTTTGTTATTTTTTTTTTCTGTCTGGGGGGCATCTACAAGGGGAGAGCGCACAGGTGGACTATATACTACAGGGGGGACCTCACAGGGGGCTATATACTACTGAGGGGGCTATATACTACTGGGGGGGAGCGCACAGGGGGTTATATACTACAGGGGGGGACCTCACAGGGGCTATATACTACAGGGGGAAAGCACAAGGGGGGCTATATACTACTGGGGGGGACCTCACAGGGGGCTATATACTACTGGGGGGAGCTCACAGGGGGCTATATACTACAGGGGGACAGCGCACGGGGGGGCTATATACTACTGGGGGAGCTCACAGGGGGCTATATACTACAGGGGGGAGCTCACAGGGGGGGCTATATACTACTTGGGGGGAGCTCACGGGGGCTATATACTACTGGGGGGAGCTCACAGGGGGCTATATACTACAGGGGGAGAGCACAGGGGGGCTATATACTACTGGGGGGAGCTCACAGGGGGCTATATACTACTGGGGGACAGCGCACAGGGGGCTATATACTACAGGGGGAGAGCGCACAGGGGGGCTATATACTACTGGGGGGAGCTCACAGGGGGCTATATACTATGGGGGAGCACAGGGGGGCTATATACTACTGGGGGAGCAACAGGGGGCTATATACTACTGGGGGAGAGCGCACAGGGGGGGCTATACACTACTGGGGGGAGCAACAGGGGGGCTATATACTACCAGGGCAGTCACCCCCTTTGTACCTAATATCAAAGGCCTGGTGAGAGAGAAAAAAATGCCAGTTTTCCCGCTAATAAGCAACAATTCTGTATGTAAATAGTTGAACGTTTGTGACAAAGTAACAAAACACGTTTCCTACTGATGTTCAGCTCGGACCTTCACCTGACAATAGACCCCGGTAAGTGGACCTTCACTAAAAGTTGTTGAGTACCCCTGCTCTATTGGATTGAGATCTGGTGACTGTGGAGGCCATTTGAGTACAGTGAACTCATTGTCATGGTCAAGAAACCAGTCTGAGATGATTCTAGCTTTATGACATGGCGCATTATCCTGCTGAAAGTAGCCATCAGATGTTAGGTACATTGTGGTCATAAAGGAATGGACATGGTCAGCAACAATACTCAGGTAGGCTGTGGCGTTGCAACGATGCTCAATTGGTACCAAGGGGCCCAAAGAGTGCAAAGAAAATATTCCCCACACCATGACACCACCACCACCAGCCTGAACCGTTCTTACAAGGCAGGATGGATCCATGCTTTCAGGTTGTTGTCGCCAAATTCTGACCCTACCATCCGAATGTCGCAGCAGAAATCGAGACTCATCAGACCAGGCAATGTTTTTCCAATCTTCTACTGTCCAATTTCGATGAGCTTGTGCAAATTTCCTGTTCTTAGCTGAAAGGAGTGGCACCCGGTGTGGTCTTCTGCTGCTGTAGCCCATCTGCCTCAAAGGTCGACGTACTGTGCGTTCAGAGATGCTCTTCTGCCTACCTTGGTTGTAACGGTTGGCTATTTGAGTCACTGTTGCCTTTCTATCAGCTCGAACCAGTCTGCCCGTTCTCCTCTGACCTCTGGCATCAACAAGGCATTTCCGCCCACAGAACTGCCGCTCACTGGATGTTTTTTCTTTTTCGGACCATTCTCTGTAAACCCTAGAGATGGTTGTGCGTGAAAATCCCAGTAGATCAGCAGTTTCTGAAATACTCAGACCAGCCCTTCTGGCACCAACAACCATGCCACGTTCAAAGGCACTCAAATCACCTTTCTTCCCCATACTGATGCTCGGTTTGAACTGCAGGAGGTTGTCTTGACCATGTCTACATGCCTAAATGCCCTGAGTTGCCGCCATGTGATTGGCTGATTAGAAATTAAGTGGTAACGTGCAGTTGGACAGGTGTACCTAATAAAGTGGCCGGTGAGTGTATATTCTTACACATATGGTATTCTGAGTTATGGAGGAGCAGTAATGGTGATAGTCTAAGATTTACAGTACAGGATAAAAAAAAGACAATGCAAAGTTCAAAGTATATGGAAGCACAGGTCGTCTCCACTGATGGGAGCTCCACCCTGCTCCCAGAGGCCTCAGTATACTATTTCACAGGAATAAGGGTGGTATTAACACGGGCCGAGCAGGGCCCGATAATACCTGTAAACGAGCGCTGATCTGCTAGATCGTTGCTCGATTACTGGGCCTATTACACGGCCCGATAATCGTTTGACAAGAGCTGCAAGGACATCGTTACCGATGTCCTTGCAGCCCCTTGCTAAACTGGCATACATTACCCATCCACGTTCCAGGGCTGCTCCTGCTGTCCGCTTCTCCCGGGGTCCCGTACGCGCTCTAGCTTCACAGCGGCCTGTCAGCTGGTAGGCCGCTCAGCCAATCACAGGCCGCTGTGAAGCTAGAGTGCGCGCGGGACCCTGGGAGAAGCGGACGGCAGGAGCAGCCCTGGAATGGATAGGTAATGTATACAGTTAGTCGCCGGCCACGCACCGCTATTACACGCAGCGGTGCGCAGTCGGCGCCCGACAAAAATAGGTTCTAACCTATATCAACGATCAGCCGATGATCGTTGTCATCGGCTGATCGTTGCATTTATTACACGGAGCGATAATCGGCCGAATCGGGCCAATTCGGCCGATTATCGTTCCGTGTAATAGTACCCTAAGAGTCCACAGACCCAGCCAGCTAGCAAGAATAGACTCCTGCCCATGTGTTGTAAAACAGACCAGTGCTAGAACATGTGCTAGACAAGCCAGACAAGCTGCACATGTGCTAGACATACTCCTTACCCAGTGTGTTTATGCGATATATAAATTCCTTGAATACTTCTTTTTCTTGCAAAAACTCAACAGGGATCTCAGGGAGGGTGGTTCCAAATTCTCCTCCTGTCTTAGGGGACCATCCAAGCTTCCACACCTAGTCAATGGAAATACCACATCTTAAAAGGCTCAATTTTATTTCTTCAGATAGCAGCAGAGGGATATGAGATGTTACACAGGGTGATGTGTGGGCAATGGCTGAAGATTAGTTTGACCTATTATATGATCTTCGAATTAGACAAATTTTGGCTAGTAAGTTTTCCTTGAATAATAAAAATCACTGCAAAAAAATCCCACCTGTATAGTCAGTGGACATGAGTAAACTACATGTACAAAGGAACACACTATCACTGGAAACATGTAGATTAAAACTTAACCAATTTTATTAGATATGCATTAAAAATGATTAAAAACGTGGTCCAAAAATAAAGGTCAATAATTAGTGTAGGATACAGCACTATATAAAGGAATAAATAAAGTAGTGTGTTTACCAATCTGTGCAATGACACACTATACCCCTCACGATAAATCTGTCCTAGATATAATATAGTGGCACCAATCTGCCACCCCGGTCTCTACGCGTTTCTCTCCTCCGGGATCATCAGGAGACCAAACAAAAACAACCAGGTCAGCAACGGGGTTAATGCTGCCCCTCTCCAATGTCACTAAAGACAATGCCGGACCAATGAGAAATAAAGCACTGGAAAAATAATAAATCAACCCGCATTTGTGAAAAAATACACATTATCTGTCAAGTTGCAAGTGTCACGATCGACAAACCAGTGCATTAATGAAAACAGGCTAAAACGAGCCACTCACGATCCCCTCAGACCGATGTCTGGTCTCATGCTGTAGTACCGAGGTACTACAGCATGAGACCAGACATCCGAGGTACTACAGCATGAGACCAGACATCCGAGGTGCTACAGCATGAGACCAGACATCGGTCTGAGGGGATCGTGAGTGGCTCGTTTTAGCCTGTTTTCATGAATGCACTGGTTTGTCGATCGACACTTGCAACTTGACAGATAATGTGTATTTTTTCACAAATGCGGGTTGATTTATTATTTTTCCAGTGCTTTATTTCTCATTGGTCAGGCATTGTCTTTAGTGACATTGGAGAGTGGCAGCATTAACCCCGTTGCTGACCTGGTTGTTTTTGTTTGGTCTCCTGATGATCCCGGAGGAGAGAAACGCATAGAGACCGGGGTGGCAGATAGGTGCCACTATATTATATCTAGGACAGATTTATCGTGAGGGGTATAGTGTGTCATTGCACAGATTGGTAAACACACTACTTTATTTATTCCTTTATATAGTGCTGTATCCTACACTAATTATTGACCTTTATTTTTGAAACACGTTTTTAATGCATATCTAATAAAATTGGTTAAGTTTTAATCTACATGTTTTCAGTGATAGTGTGTTCCTTGAATAATAGCATTAAGCTGCTTGAAATAGAAATCAGTCTATAGTGACCTAATAATCGAAGGCCAATAATGCATGGTCCCAATAACACTGTTAGCTGCACAGTGGCCCGCTATTACTGCTAGCCATGACAGTCCCTTATTAGCTCTGGCATGCCCCTGCACCTACTCAGTGCAACAAATGTGGTGTCATTTGCCTAAAGAACTGGCATACATTGTGCCAGATTTATGTTGTAACCATAGTTCAAACTATGGTCTAACAATTAGTACCAATAAGATAAATCTAATGCAGTTCTCGACTGTCAGACGACGTTTGAACAGTGTCAATAAATCTGCCCTTTATTTCCTTTCTCTGACAAACAAAATACATGAGTGGCCACCAGAGGGCGCTCACATCTATCTTCTATGACACAGGTGTTAAACTCTTAGGGTCCTATTCCACGGGACGATTATCGTTCAGATTATCGTTAAGTTGTTCGAATCTAAATGATAATCGTAATGACCGAACAAGAAATCGTTGATCGTTTAATAAGACCTGGACCTATTTTTATCGTTGCTCGTTCGCATTGAATTAGACGCCGTTTGTAGTAGTGACGAACGCAATAGCGACGACAAGACGACCACAAGAACAATCATAAGTAACGATTATCGTTCCATGTAAATGGGTGAACGATTTCAGGTCTTTCGCAATAGCGGTCGTTTATCATTAACTAGAAATGAGCGAACCTGGAGCATGCTCGAGTCCATCCGAACCCGAACTTTCGCCATTTGATTAGCGGTGGCTGCTGAAGTTGGATAAAGCCCTAAGGCTATGTGGATATAGTCATTGGCTGTATCCATGTTTTCCAGACAACCTTAGATATTTATCCAAGTTCAGCAGCCACTGCTAATCAAATGCCGAATGATCGGGTTCGGATGGACTCGAACCCGATTCGCTCATCTCTATCGTTAACGATTATGCGAACGATAATCGTCCTGTGGAACAGGGCCCTTAGCCCTCCCAGCTGTTACTACAATTCCCATCATGCCTGGACAGCAAAAGGCATGATGGGAACTGTAGTTTTGCAATAACTGGTGGGCTGTGAGTTTGACATATTCTTGAAGCCCATACACTTCTGCCTCTAGTGGCAACTTCTTGATGCTACTTCACATGTGCAGCTCTTCCAAGATGGCGCCGGACATGTTTGAGATGTTTGATTCTCCTGCACATGGTATGATATATTTTTTTCATCTAATCTGTAATTGCTTTCACGTGTTGTATAGGTATATATACTATGCCCCTCACTCTACTGCCCACATCCCTGAGGAAGCCGCTAGACGGCGGAACGCGTGGGGTGATTCCTTATTCCATCTGACTCTCATTCTGTTGGACTGTATATGGTGATCTTTTCCAATTTCCCCTTTTTTTTCCCCTATGCTCCATTATTTGTGGTTATATTTTGTTTTACTGGGTCTCTGTCTAGGTAGAGATGTTGGATTTTTGTTATTGTACATACAGTCCAGAGTCAGAGTGGTAGATTAGTCCCGGCTGGAACACCAGCAGGACTTATGGTGACATTTTAGTGTTTTTAATGTAGAGCAGTATTTGGGGTGTTGTCTCCCTCATTTTACTACTCCTGTACATTCATATATCTATGTGGTATATTTGTATCTATGTTAGTGTTATAATAAAGATTTTTGTGATGTGCTACCATTTTTTGTGCATATGCTTTTTTTCTTTTGAGAGGACTATGAAAAGCACTGACATCTCAGAAGCTGTTGTAACATGAAGCTGCTAGGTTCTTCTGTGATATGACGCTGCTCAACGCTTCTCTTTATGCGCTGTCTTTCAGTACTATCACAGAAAGACGTCAATGCTGCAGGCTGCACAGAGCTGTAGTGGTTATGCTTTCCTTAAACAATTACTAGCAGGGTTCCAGATCTTTCCTTTCACATTTGTTTTTATATAAACTTATAGATAGGCTGATAGATGATGATTGGCTCCTGTGTTAAGCGTGGGATTACTCACCAGCGGGGGTACTCTGGTATAGCTGTTGACTATAGGTAATCTGGCCAAGCTGATGACCATATTTCTGAACACCGGAGTGAGGAATGCCGCTATGTCGCTGTTCCGATTGTGCCCGAATAGCAGAACGGTCTGCAGGGAATCCACCATTTCAGACATCATTGTGCAGGCGGTCCTGACAAATGCTGATGGAGAATAAATGGATAATTATTATGCAGTCATCTAGCCAGGAACGATGGTTATTAACACTACTGGATTACAGATTATAGATCTATATAGTGAAACCTCTCCCCCTTATACAGACCGGATTTCATGCAACACATTTTCAGACCACCATACACTAGGAATATGGCCATTTGCTTTGAGAAGACCACCCCCATAAAAGATCACTTTGCAATGCAATTTTCTGTTTTCTTCTCAGTATGGTATTACTGTATTTCATCCTTTTTCTATAGTATGAGATATTATACTGCGCACCTGAGTCCAGCTCATCTGTTGCTGTCTCTTCTGGTGAACTGTTCTTCTTCCTTTCAGGGCTCAGAAGTTGCTCCCCGGGTTTAACTGCAACTAAAACACACATAAAGGTATCGGGATACAATGCTTTTCTATGTAGGTCATGGACACGGAGGTGAGACGACCCTTTGGTCTATATTCTGCTCTGAACGAGGATGTCACATAATTCCCTCACTGACCAATGAGCGGACAACATGGAGGGATAAAGGGAATAATGGAGAGAAACGATCCCCTTTCATATCCATAAATCATCTGCCATCACTGCGTAGAGAATGGGTAAAATGTCACTGAAAACTACTCTGTATGACACGGACGTGCAATGCAATAGGATATACGGTAAATTGTTAACCAGCTTTATCCTCCTATCTAAGTTACTTGTGTGAGCACAAAATATATTCCCAGTCTTCACAGATACAGGATGTGACAATCCTTAGGCTCGGGATCCTGAATTTAACAAGGCAATGCTCAGATGGGGACATGGGAAGCATCAGCGCTACAGAGTACACTACACTATATAATACTAAACAGCAGTGCTAAATAGGGGAGAAGGCCACTTCAGGACATGGTCACAGTGGATACCTAGCACACTGCTCTGGAGGTGTTGTGTACTCAGCCTGGAAGTCATGTCTGCTTTTCTACACCTTCTGGCGTTGATGTGAGAAATTAGCAGTAAACGTGGGTGACTCAAGGTACAGACAATGTCATGGAATGAAATGTGACCACGTCAGGGGACATCCATGGGCAGATGCACCTGTTATCATTGGGCTCTAGAGATGTCATGTCTGAAACCAGCAGCAGAGCATCTAGCCAGCATTACAGGGTTATGGCTAGGATATCCCATCACTATATGATCAGCAGGGGTTAACTTCAGGGGGTTTTCTTTCAGCCACCCACTGTGCAAGTTACCTATAGCACAGCTCCATTCAAGTGAAAGGGACCGGCTACAGTTCTCTGCATATTTACTATTCTCATTTGCCCCCTTTTAATTGAGATCCACTGTCACTTCTTGTTAAGTGAATAGGATAATAAATTGCTGAAAATTATAGTGAAGTCATAAAGGAAACCAGCAACTGGCTGCTGTGATGAAAACCAATGCAGATCCCAGATCCCATTCCACAGATGTCCGGCCATTTAAAAATTTTCTATGTGGCAGGGGCATGGGGTGAACATAAACTACCACACCTCACTTCTTCCTGTGCCTCTGCAATGCTGGATTATTGCTCTGGCCCCCCGCTGGGCTCCAGGTTCTCCTGCAGAGCCAACATCACCCCCCGCTCAGCTAGTCAGTGACTGGGGAGGTATGCCGCTGCAGTCACGGATTGGCTGAGCGGCAAGTCCATCAGCCGGGATGGGCATTTTCCTCCCCAAGGTGTAACGTCATTAGAACTCGGGCCAAAATGCCTTGCAGCGGGGGTGTCCTTTAAGGTGGAGGCATCCATTTAAATCCAATCATTTCCCCAGGACGACAGTGTCTAAAAGGAGAGGCCATGGGAGTATACAAGTCACTGTGATGTGTTACCTAGAATGAGACGGCCAGTTCAAACATAAAGTTGCAAAATCCTTCTTCCTTTTTTCCCCCCACATAAAACATAACAAATCTCCAGTCTCTAAACATCTTGCATCTCTTCATTACATAATTTAATACCCTAGGATTGCACGCTGACAATGTGGCTGACAAGCAATTCTGTATTCATGTCCATAAAGAGAGACGGTTAATGTCACAAACATAATGCACAATGTAGATCATGGGCGGCACCACAAGTAAGAGTGCTGAAGCCTATGCATGTAAAAATACAAACAAAAAAGAATCCTGCTCCACACTGATGAGGGGCAACACCCCGAAACAGCTGTATGTGGATGGTTACCTAGCCTTGGTTTATCCCTTGTCATTACATTGACTTATAGGGCCACTTATTATGGTGGATTTGGTGGTTTCCTAACAGGAGCTGCCCCTTGGCTGGGTCCTTCCCGGTGGGATTTCTGGCTAGTCCTGTGTTTTGAGACTCTTACATGAGGCTCCATGTCCTCTTTTGTATATTCATGTTTCCCAGGGGGCAATGCACCTAGGACTTCACTGCATTGAGCGCTTTCACTAGCAGCCGGCAGTGTTGTCGTTTGGCTGGTCTCCCTGAGTTCAGTAATCTGTTTCTTTTAAAACAAAAAAGAAAGCACATGTACAAGACAATCCTTATACATAAAGCTGAGAAGGGCAGGCATAAGGGGAGGCAAGATCACAGATCACAGACAATTAATTGTATTTTAAATGTTTTTAAATGTTTGTCGTCATGTTTGTTTGTGGACAGTGCCACCCCTGTCCTCGGGTTGTATGTGGTATTAGAATTCATCTCCATTCGCTTCAATTAAACTAAACTGCAATACCCCACACCCAACCTGAGGACAGGAGAGGTGCAGTTTTTTAAGGAAAGCAGACATGTTTTTCTAAGCCTGGACAACCCCTTTAAAGAACAAGATTCTGTAGGTTTGTTCTTAAAGGACAAGTGCCATGAAAAACTTTTTCCCCAGTAATTGAAACACATTACAAAGTTATATAACTCTGTAACATGCTTCAACCTATCTGCCTCCCTTCCCTATCTTTTCCCCCCTCCACCCCCCCCCCCACCAGGAAGTGTCCTAACTCACACAGACCTAATTACTGTCGTCACAGTCACCAAGCTCTTCTCTCAGCTCCTTCTCTTGTTACACTAGCCTCCCCCCTCCCCTGCCTTGTCAGGTGACAGCTTGCTCAGCTCCCATTGGCTGAACAACTGCAAGCCATCACTCTTCACATGTCTTGCTTATCTTCCCTCCGACTGACTCTGGCAGATAGCCAGCCCCCCCTCCCCCTCATCTCATACCCTCTCTCCTGCTGCTGTGGACTCAGTGAGTGAATTAGTCATGTCACTAGAGAAGATAAGCTGAGCAAGGGGAGGCTGGTGTAACAGGAGCTAGAGCAGCCCTCCTGCTGATGACTCATCCTCACAAGAAGGAGCTGCCTGGTGACGGTGACGACAGTAATCAGATCTGTGTGAGTTAGGACACTTCCTGATGGGGGGTGGAGGGGGGAAAAGACAGGGAAGGGAGGCAGATAGGTGATTGAAGCATATTACAGAGTTATATAACTTTGTAATGTGCTTCAATTACTGGCAAAAAGTTTTTCATGGCACTTGTCCTTTAAGATGGAAATTGCAACAGGTCTATTATTTAGGTACCTGTGGTGACGTCACAGCATGAGTTATGGCCCACAATGAAGTTGTGCCAGAGACTACAACACTGATCTGATATTAGGGGCCTGTCCTGAGGACAGGACATCAATACATTTGACCTTTGACTGAATTAACAGAACCGGATGTAAAAATGTAATTTAGTTAGAAGACACAAATTCCCTAAGAAACTGTCAAGTATAAGAATCAGAAGCTAAATCCTGAGCGTGTCGTTCCCTTACCGGCCTCTATGATGAAGCGCGTGCAGCAGATGAGTGAACAGGCGAGCGTCATGTACTCAGCGGAGGCCAGCAGAGTCCACAGGACAGGCTGCTGGAGGGTTAGACAGCAGCAATCCAGCACAGCCTGGAGATCCACGCTCAGCGGGATCTGTTCATGTACAAAATGCCAGGACACCGCCTGTGGAGAGAAGCCAAGTCACACACTGCTAACTTTACATAGAGGACAACAAGAGAGAGAGAAAACACCTTCTAACATCTCACCTCGACTGACAGCACCACAAACTTTACTATGTCCACTTCCTTCTCTTGGTTTATGTGAAAGGATGGAGGTATTTTTGGTAGAGAAAGCAAATACTGCGCCAGCGCTCGACAGAGGGTGACAAGAGAGTAGTAGACGTCCGCATCACCTTCATACAGACAGAACATGGTCAGAGTTATTGAACTGCAAAGTAGGTTATAACTGTGAAGTTTTTTGCAAGCTTTTATCATATGATGGATACCGGCAGCATATTTATAGCCGACATCACCAATGTCTGATAGTCAGAGGTTAGACTCCTAGCAACCATCAGAGCAAACCGGCAGCAGCGCTATGAAAGGACGCTGACATCATGTCTCCTGATGGCTCGGCTTTTCCTAGGTAGACACAAAGCCAGCTATTGACTATGACTGGACAACCATTTATCTTCTGCAGAATCTGGAGTGGGGTCAACGTTCCACAGCACTTTCCTAGAGCTGCTACAATTCGCTCTAATGATTGGTAGGCTTCACTATGGTCACACCTAAATTGCTGAATTTATAAAGCATGAAAGATGCACTAGAGGTACAAATTACAACTGCATTTTTTCCTTCATTCTCTGCTAATCAGAGCCATTAAAAGGAGTACACCGAAAAACAAACACCAAAATCGGCAGCTAGGCTCCTGTAGACAGAACCCAGGAGTGGCGCATTGGAGGGACGAGGAGGGGTAAATTTACTAGTTTATTATTTTCTCTCAACCCCCTGCCTGCCGATTTTAGTGTTCGTGGGACTTCATCTTCAAAAAGAATACCAGACATACGTATGTAGTAGTTGATACTGTCCACTAGGGGCACAATTGATAATGCTCATCTAGTAATTGTCTTAATGTTAACATCTACCGCAGACTGCGGTTGTGCTCTATTTTATGTGCGGTTTATCCACTTAAGACATTGCAGGGACACAACATATGAATTATTGCTAATCTTCACTTTGTGAAAGCTGAATCTCGGCGGTAAGGCAGGCAGACAAGCCAGCCATCCCAACAGCTTTACAAAATGTCACAGTAAATATAGAGGAAGGGTAAAGGACCTGGCAGATACCTCAAGCAGCCCCAGCAGGTTCTCTCCTGCCCAGAGCTCACAGACAAGAGGACTTAACATTCATCACAGACGTCTGGGGGTGTAAATGTGTGCAGAAGATGCTATTCCCTTAGCAGAGCTGCTCTGGGTTTACTGCATGTGTGCTTTTACAATGGATGTAATGAGGAAGGAATTATGGAGGGTGATGAGATGGTATTATATATCATATTTCTCTATGCTAGATTTATTAAAGAAAATGAAATTCAGAGGGATACGGTAAAAACTCTCCATTACTTGTCACTTGTCTAACCCAGAAAGGGGTGCAGCCCTGCCCAGAATTAAAATCACAGAATTCCTTATGTCTGCAGAAATCTCCCATCTTGGCTGCTGATTGGCTGAAGAGGTCTGCATTAAGCCAAAAGCCTGGTGGGACGAGCAGACCTGTACTTAAAGGAGTACTCCTGGCAAAGGTTAAAACACAGGGCAGGGTGTGGTGGGAACATAACAACAAAGTCATACTTACCTGTCTTGGTGCCCCCACAGCATTACCAGATCAATGTCAGCCTCCAGTTCTCTAAATCTCCTGGGTTCCCCTGTTTTTACAACACCAGAGATACTGCCCGCTTAGACAGTCAATGACTGCAGAAGTGTCCCCACTAATTGACTAAGTGGTCATTTCTGAGCGGTGCAGTGCTGTCCCAGGATTAGGAGATACAGGAAATTGGTGGGTGACTGTCAGCAGTACAGCTGCGCTGCAGGGGCACCAGGATAGGTAAGTATCACTTTATTATTATGCTCCCAACACCCCCTGCCCTGTTTTTTTTTTTACTTTGCCCAGTGTACCCCTTTCAAAAGTGACATTGTCCCAATAAGGAAAATAAGTTATGCCCATTTTTATGCTGCTGTTTATTATTCGCTTATCTAGTCTGAAACTGGATAGGGAAGACACCACAACACAACAACACTGGATGTGGTGACATGTTATTACCTAATACCAGGCTAAGCTTCTCCCAGTAGGAGCTACCGTCCAAGGGCTGCAGAGGCTGATAGAGCTGATGAGCGTCTGGAAGTTGCTGCACAGTCTGTGAGATGAGATCCAGCAGCACGGACCTTGTGGTTTCAAAGAAAGTGCTGTTCTGATCCCCTAATATCTGGTTCACTCCCAGGGACAAACAAGGGGTAAGCAGGCTCAAATTAAACTCCTACATGGGAAGGAAGAAGCCAGGTTAATGTAACACACCTAACTCTGAAAACAACAACAGTTTGACTTTGTTCATTTTGTCTTTGATTGTTTCCAAGCTTTTAAAAAATTTTTTAGGCAAGAATAGTGCAATATAGTGCATAAAGCCCAGAAGTCCAATGAAACAGTGATGGATGCTATTATAATGAATGAGCTGCATCATGTAAGACATACCTTGCTAGCTATGAAGGAGAGACGCTCAGATGGAGGAATTCTATTCACCAATTCTGCTCCTTCCAGCAGCGCAGAATCTGAGTGTGTATAACACTGTGATCGTACCAGAGACACATACCAGGCCTGTCATGAGAGGTGAAAGAAAATAATATACAGCATTGCTAAATGTAAAAAAAAAACCAAAGGGTTGTCCAGTCTTAGAAAAACATGGCCGCTTTCTTCTAGAGCACAGGTGTCAAAGTCAGGCTCTCCAGCTATTGCAAAACTAAAATTCCCATCATGACTGGACAGCCAAAGCTTTAGCTGTCCAGGCAGGATGGGAATTGTAGTTTTGTAACAGCTGAAGGCCCGAGCTTGACACCTGTGTTCTAGAGACAGCACCACTCCTGCCCTTATTTGGGTGTGGTTTTCCAAATCAGTTCCATTGAAGTGGATGGAGCTGAACTGTAATACTACCCGCAACCTGAGTAGAGAATTTACAGTAATAACAAAAGGAAAGTGATTCATTACCTCTGGAATTCCTGCCTTTAGGAGACTGGACCTGGATTTCTGGTAAGTACAGCTTTGTTTTACAGCATGATAACAACAACAAAATAATGAATGTATATTGGAAACTTGCTTTATATCACATCTACTTCTGATTTAGATTTTGAAAATTTTAACGACAGTGACAATAAGTATAAAACCAACTGGATGCCTCCTTGGATTAAGAACAGTTATAGTAGCATATATTGGATAGTCCTTCTGAAGGTTCATAATTAGAGATGAGCGAACCTCGAGCATACTCGAGTCGATCCGAACCCGAACGTTCGGCATTTGATTAGCGGTGGCTGCTGAACTTGGATAAAGCTCTAAGGCTATATGGAAAACATGGATATAGTCATTGGCTGTATCCATGTTTTCCATACAACCTTGGACCTTTATCCAAGGTCAGCAGCCCCAGCTAATCAAATACCGAACGTTCGGGTTCGGATCGACTCAAACCCGGTTCGCTCATCTCTATTCATAATCCTTTAGGTTTTATTTATGTTCCCCTGAACCAAGTCCAAAATGTTACCATTTTTATTTTTTTGTTACACAGTTTTGATACTGGGTCTCAAGTTTGGCAATATCAGAACATCGCTGACTGGTTGTACTCAAGCCTACACCATTCCATGTAAGCCTGTGTATGTAATTTGCAGTCTGTAAATCCAATGTACACAAGCGCCCACCTCATCGGGTTCCAACGTCTCCAGCCGTGGAGGATTTTCCCCGTCCAGCGGGTGAGAGGTTACTACAGGTAATGGGCTGACGGTCCTCTGGGGCCCACAGTTGACCTAAATCTGTCAGCAGAGAATAAAGTCTTTGGTGCCTGAAGAAGAAACAGTTTAAAATAATAAGTTATCACAGGTTATGATAAACGCGATAATGTGTTATCAAGAGGCTTATGATGGTTAGGACACACGTTCAGCTCTTTCCATAAATCCCACAGACTTCAATAGAGAATGCTGCGCAGCCTTCTCTATACTGTCTTCTATGGGAGAGCATTCAGCCTGAACTTGAGAAGAGGTGAGGGGGTCACCGGTGGGACCTACAGCTATCATGCATTTTTGTCACAATTATCATCAGAATACCTCTTCAATGGGTGATCCAGTACAAAATGGACCAGGACAGGCCAAGAATATTGAAACAGCTGGTTCCAGCACTCCAGCTATCTGAAGAGAATGCAGTGCTTCTCTAAGGGCTGCAGCATCTTCAGTGTTTACCTGAGCTGCAAGTCCATATGTACTCGCAAGCTGCTATCATGGGAGGCCAGTGGTCAATCACACTGGTATTCCTACAGAACGTGATCACTATATCAAACACATAGTGCTGGCTCTCAACAGTGAGAATCCAGTACTGTAAAATGTATAGTGTGGTGCCATGGCGTAGAGCAGTGACGCTCTACTGAAACGAATAATGTGGGACACACATATTATTAGAAATAGGAGCGATCTCTGATGCCATTGTTAACTATAGAAACTCGTGAATGATGTTTGGGGAGCTGTTCTGGCACAATGAGGGCACAGTCACTACATATAATCGGTGGAAGGCTCTAATAATAAAGTATATTGCATGTCTTTGCCAGCCACCCTACCTCCTACATAATTATAAGGTTAATACAAGCTCCAGTCACACAGTTATAGGCTGTGTGTGTGACAACAAAGTGATCATCTGGGTCCCTGGGCAGCTGAATGGGAGCCTTTGGTATACAAGAATTACACATTTATTTAGGATTACCTTTGTGCCAATCCACTGCTCTGCAGATACTCCTGCATCCTGTCCAATTCTTCTACAGGCAGCTGACACATGCTATTCTGTAAGGAAATAACGCATATCTGTAAGGGTAGAATGTAACAGAGCTCTGTAACCACCTGCCTATAGACAGTCCAGCATGGCCTATGGGCATTTGAAGACGTTATAAAAATGGTTATAAACTGTGCAGTAATAACACGTTGGGCATGGGGGACACCTTCCCTTTACCTGTGGAGTAGCAGCCAGCAGCATTTCCACCCGACGACACGCCAGTGTATCCACCATGCGAGCCAGCACACGGAACGGAGTGCACAGAAGCTTATCGATATACAGCATTAACACCGCGCCAGACTGGCTGAGGTGAATGCCTTCTAGACACTGCAGAGTTTTCTTCAGGAGGCTGGCTAAGGGATGAAGAAGAAGAGACTATGAGGTTCCAGATAATTTTTTTGTTTTCTTAAGGTTTATAAATTTTAGATCACAAACTTCAAGCCTATTGTAAGGCTCCGTTCACACTGAGCAAAACTGGAAGAATCCCGCCAGCCTCCGTGTCATAATGTCACATGTCCATTCTTCAGCGTGGAGAGAGGAGGCGCGAGCCTCCCATAGACTGTCATTAGGACACAGAGGCTGGCGGGATTCCAGTAGTTTTGCTCCGTGTGAACGGAGCCTAATACATACCCATTATTGGATCTGCTTGAGAAAAGCAGATAGAAAAACTGCTGCAAAAGAGGTAAGCTTCCTGCAGTGTTATATAGCGCTGACATATGTAGTAGCACTGCACAGAGATTACCAGAGCTTGCTCTCTCTATAGGGGCTCTCAATCTAACCTATGTATCTGGGATGTTTTGCTGGATGATATAAATGTAAGTGGGTTTGTGGTTGGACAATTGGCAATTAAGTAATGTGAAATCTGGAGTAGATTTGTGCTGTTCTGGCCAAATGAATATCGGAAAGGCCGCATTTGTTGCTTGGCATTGCAATGCAGTAACCTTTAAAACAGCCTTGCTTGTACTTGGCACGCCGCTGCTATAAAATGCCCTGGGAGAGGGGGAATAGATATTTATTATTGTGACCTTCCACTAGGCTACATCGTGCCTGTTGTGTTCCCAAACTTTACATGTAAAAGAATTGGATATGTATTACATTCTACTTATAAGAAACAGATCACTGATCTCAGGGAGACCAGCTAAAGAAAACACTGTTGGCTGCCGGCTAAAGCGCACAATACAGGGAAATCCTAGGTGCATTGCTCCCTGGGAAATGCAAACAAGCAAAATGAGCCCATGGAGCGTAATTTAAGAGTCTGAAAACACAGAACTAGCCAGAATCCTGCTCCACACTGATGAGGGGCAACACCCTGAAACAACTGTCTGTGGATGGATACCTGGCCTTGGTTTTTACCTTGTCATTATATTGACTTGTAGGACCACTTAATATGGTGGTTTCCCTACAGGAGCCACCCCTTGGCTGGGTCCTTCCCGGAGGGATATGTGGCTAGTCCTGTGTTTTAAGACTCTTACATAAGGCTCCATGGGCTCTTTTTTTGTACACAACGTAATTTAGAGATCATCAGCTCCAGATTGTGCACCTACCATTGGAGTTCCAGCTGTTGCCAGACACACATTTAGTGCAGGAAAATGCACTAGGTGGGTGGCAATCTAATGCAAAGGCCAGGTAGCCCTCTAGATCAGTGCTTCTCAAACTGTGAGGCGGGCCTCACCAGTGAGGCGCCCCCTAGTTGTTGGTGAGGCCCAGCTGAGGAGTCAGTATTCACAAAAGTGACTATAAGCTGTACAGTTCTTTCCCTAAATGCAACAAACTCTGTTTAAGGAACATTATTGACTCATTTTGTGCTTATTTAATGTTATACAGAGGTTAGGAGACAAATGAAGGGTAGACTGAGCAATAGTTTTTATCTTTGCATGGACTTCTATCACAGATGGTGAGGCCCAGCATCTTCTTGGTCAGTCTGGTGAGGCCCAGGCACTATTTAGTCTATTAGGTGAGGCTCCAATAGAAAAAGTTTGAGAAGCACTGCCCTAGATCAAAGATGTCAAATTCTTGGCCCTAGAGTTGTTGCAAAACTACAAATCCCATCATGCCTGGACAGCTTAAAGCGACTCTGTACCCACAATCTGACCCCCCTAACCTCTTGTACAGTTGGATAGCTGCTTTTAATCCAAGATCTGTCCTGGGGTCCGTTCGTCAGGTGATGCAGTTATTGTCTTAAAGAACAACTTTTAAACTTGCAGCCCTGTGTCAAATTGGCATGGCCTAGTGTGTGTGCGCCCTAGGATTACAACACCCCTCCATCCCTCCCCCCCATCATTAGGAACCCCCCAGGCAGGATTTTTCCTATTCCTCACCTGTCTGGACACTGCACAGGTGCCTTAATGAACCAGCACATGTGCAGTGTTCACACAGGTGATGAATAGCAGAAATTGTTCTAGTGGCATTCCTAATGAGGAGGAGGGCGGGTAGGAGGGACGGAGAGGTGTTACAATCCTAGGAAATAGGCTACACCAATTTGACACAGGGCTACAAGTTTAAAAGTTGTTTATTTAGAACAATAACTGCATCACCTACCGAACAGACCCCTGTTTTCCAGGACTCCCTACAGCTGCATCCAACTTCTTTAGAAACCGGTAATCATATCCTGTACGCTCTGGTTCGGACAAACCCGAGCGTGCTTGAGGTTCGTCCTTCTCTAATGAAGATGACACATTTCTTCACTAACATGCCTATCTGACTGTATGTGTATGGTACATAGAGGGAGGTTTTGGCCAACAGGAGGCAGCACTGTCATACAGCTGTGCTCAGCCAAGAGTAAGGCTACATTATACAGTATTACATCCATCTAGGATTGGATGCAAGGATTACAAGCTACAGATCATTGGAGACACTGACTGGTCATAAATAGAGCTTTGCCTTTAAAAAAAAATTTTTGCCCTCACTAGTATTTATCACTTATCCAGGATTGGAGATAAATGTGTGATCTCCAAGACCTTCATCGATCAAGAGAAGACTGCTCCTAAAGTGCCTTATGTAAAAAGAGCAGAAGGGAGCTGCCCCAACTTACTGTTTTTGGAAACAATATTAAACATGATCTTCAGTTCCATAGCAGTGAATGGAGCGGTGGTTACACTACCACCTCATTTACAAGGAGTACTTAGGTACTGTTGTCCTCTCGTTAAAGTGGGTATATGTACCCACATAAATGCTGCTAGTGGGCCAACTCATATAAAGCTATTACTGTTGTTTAAATAAACTTCTGACATGTTGCACTGACATAAAAAGCAAAAAAAATGGCCAGCAAGCCAATGCCTCTGTTTATACTGTGCAGGTTGTCTGTGGCTAAAATACTGACAAAAAACTTTAGACAGCTCCAATCATTAGCTGGAATTGTGGGAGACAGGTTCCATAGATTTATAATGGTGCACGTTCCTAGCAATCGGTCAGACTAAATGTCAATTCGGGGAGTGAAGTGCTCTGCGGGTGATGTCTAACAGTCAGAGGAGGTCTCAGCACTGAGGCTCCAACCAATAACATTTTTTGACGTGTTTGTATGACATGTCAAAAGTTTATTTAAATGCCAGAAACACTTTAAGTGAACAATGTAGAGATGTTAATAGGCAGGTCTACTTTCACTGAGATTTATTTTGTACAATTACCTCAGCTGATCCTTGGCAATGCACAACATGCTGCCAAGAAGCAGCTGGTATTTTAGGTTGCAAAGGCAAAGCATGGTATTTCTCGTGCGTCTTATTGGGGGACACAGACACCGTGGGTATAGGCTGCTGCCACTAGGAGGCTGACACTAAGAAAAAACAAACAAGTCGGCCCCTCCCAGCAGGCTATACCCGCCCACTGGCACTGAGCTAATTCAGTTTAGCTTTAGTGTCAGTAGGAGGCAGACGCAGGTCTGGTTGCTCCAGACCAGTTTCTGCTTGTGTTTTTTTCTGTAAATTTAACTCTTTCTTTTTACAGGTCGGGGCACGGTGGGTCATTTAAAGACTCACCCTGATCCCCCCCTCATGCAACCAGGGCACAGACCCTAACTGGAAAGGGGCTGTTTACCCTAGGTTGCCACCCGGCCGGACCCAGCGCCCAGGACACAGACTAGCCCTGCTGTCTGTTTGCTCCTTATGCGGACTTGCTCCGCCAGCCCCTGCCCGCCCAGCCCCCCAAAGCTGCGCGCGGCAGCGCGGCACAGTGCCGGCAGAAGATCCTATGGGCTTCAGAGGGGTAAGTAGTTCCTCCCCGGCTCTCTCTTCCCTCCCTCCCGTGGGTTGTACGGGTCCCCCGGTCCCCTCCAGCGGACGCCGCCCCCGCCCGCCGCCCTCTCCCGCCGCCCCCCTACGGCGGCCCCCTCACATGCGCTTCCGGCTCCCGTGTCCCCCGCATCCTCTTGCGGCGTTCCGGTCTTACTACCGTCACCGCATGCGGGGGTCGGGTCCTGGGATGCCGGTCTTGTAGGTGCCGGGTGCGGGGCCTCCTCTTCTCCTACGGGCCGCGACTTCCGGGGTCCGGCCCGTGACTTCCGGTTTCGCGGCCTCCTCTGTCCGCACGCCGCTCTTCCCGGTCTTTTTTTGTATTTCCCGCGCGCGGTCTTCTCTCCCGCGCGGGCCGACGCCTGACGTCACCACGCACGCACGTGACGCGTCACTCCGCTCGTGACGCGCTCCTGTGCAGCCCGGTCGGTACAGCAGACTGCAGCTCCCCGGTCGCAAGAGCCCTCATTCTGTGGGACTACAGCCCCCAGCCTGCCGTTCCTGGCCAGCTTCTTCTGCTCATCTTGCCCTCAGCAGCCGTCCTGTGTCCTGACCGGACCTCGGCCTTTTTTTGTCCGGATTTGTCTGGTAAGGCCTCTCTGGGACTCTTATGCCTAGTTGTTTTTTCTATTACTGTCCTGCCCGGCTAGCTCAGTCGGTAGAGCATGAGACTCTTAATCTCAGGGTCGTGGGTTCGAGTTCCACTGACAGACGCACTGAGTCCTTAGCTAAGTCAGCTTTTGAGGCCGCTGGCTCCTCTCTCCTTCCCACACTTGCTTCCACTTGGGTGTCTAAGTCCATTTCAGTGTGGGCTAAGCAACTGAGGGACGGCCTTACATCTGGCGTATCGGCCGAGGACTTGGCCGACCTCGCCCAACAGGTTCAGGACGCGGCTCAGTACCTCTGTTCGGCTTCTCTGGACGCTGCAGCCTGTTCGGCTTTTGCGTCGGCCAATATTGTAGCCATTCGCCGGTCCTTGTGGCTTCGGGAGTGGCGGGCTGACAACGCTTCCAAGCGTTCTCTCACCAGTCTTCCTTTTGCGGGCTCTCGTCTCTTCGGGAAACGTCTGGATGACATAATTTCCGATGCCACGGGGGGGAAGAGTACCAATCTTCCCCAGCAGCGCCCCAAGCGTCAGGATCCCCGTCGCAAACCAGGCTCCTTTCGTTCCTTTTCGGTCGCTTCCGCCGTCTCGCTCCGGAAAGTCGGCGGCCCCTCAGAACAAAAGGTCCGGTTTCTCTAAGAACCGTTCTTCCTGGCAGGCGCGATCTGCCGCCTCCCGCCCACCCTTTAAGCCTGGCACCTCCAAGCCCTCCTCCTCCTGAAGGTTTTCCTCCACCCGGATCTCCTCAGGTGGGCGGCCGCCTCCTGTTGTTCCGGGAGGTCTGGCTTGCTCATGTTCAGGACGCCTGGGTGCGAGAACTGATCTCACAGGGTTACAAGATCGAGTTCGTTTCCGTTCCCCGCGATCGTTTTTTTCCTTTCTCGTCCTCCCAGGTCCCCTGCCCTGGCGGACGGTTTTTTCCAGGCCATCCCTTCCCTCCTCTCGAAGGGAGTGATTGTTCGCGTCCCTCCTCTTCAACGGTTCCGCGGGTTCTATTCGAACCTATTCGTGGTTCCGAAGAGGGACGGTTCGGTGCGTCCAATTCTAGACCTCAAGCGTCTGAATCGTCACGTCCGACTATCTCACTTCCGGATGGAGTCCCTGCGTTCTGTGATCGCATCTCTGGAGCCAGGCGAGTTTCTTTCTTCGGTGGATATTCAGGACGCGTATCTTCACGTGCCGATTTATCCTCCTCATCAACGTTTCCTGCGTTTTGCAGTAGGGGAAGAGCATTATCAGTTTGTGGCTCTTCCGTTCGGCCTGGCTTCGGCTCCGCGGGTTTTCACGAAGACCATGGCGGCTGTCATGGCTCTTCTTCGGGCTCGAGGTGTCTCAGTAACTCCTTACTTGGACGACATACTCGTCAAAGCCCCATCCAAGGACCAGAATTTAGAGAGCCTCCACATCACCCTGGATACGCTCTCCCGCTTCGGTTGGCTGCTCAACCGTTCCAAGTCCTCCCTGGTCCCTGCCCAGTCCATCGTTTTTCTGGGGATGCGGTTGGATTCAGTACAGGCCCCGCGTTTTCCTTCCAGAGGACAAGTTGCAGTCCCTTCAGGCCAATATCAGAGCTCTTTGCAGCCACCGCCCTGTGTCCATACGTTCCTGTATGAGGGTTCTGGGAAGATGGTGGCGTCTATGGAGGCGATCCCTTTTGCCCAGTTTCATTCCCGCCCCCTGCAGCTCTTCCTGCTGTCACGGTGGGACAGGTCACTCCCCTCTCTAGATCGGAGGGTGAAACTACCCGGCTCGCCTCCGCCAAGACCTTCAGTGGTGGTTGCGGTCTCCGAGCCTCTCTCTGGGTCGCTCCTTCCTTCCCGTTCATTGGCAGATTGTGACCACCGATGCCAGCCTGCGGGGCTGGGGAGGGGTTTGGAACGATCTGACGGTTCAGGGAACCTGGTCGGCCAAGGAAGCTTGCCTCCCCATCAACATCCTCGAACTGCGGGCGATTCGGCTCTCCCTTCTGCACTGGCAGACACAGCTCCACGGTCTCCCCGTTCGGGTGCAGACAGACAACGCCACTGCAGTGGCTTATGTGAATCATCAGGGCGGGACCCGCAGCAAGGCCGCCATGATGGAAGTGGCGCTGATCCTCTCCTGGGCGGAGGAAACCGTGCTTGCCTTGTCCGCTGTTCACATTCCGGGTGTAGACAACTGGATGGCCGACTATCTGAGTCGTGCACGGGTGGATCCAGGGGAATGGACCCTGCATCCCGAGGTGTTCTCCCAGATCTGTCGCAGGTGGGGGACACCGGATGTGGATCTGATGGCGTCTCGCTTCAACCACAGACTGCCGAAGTTCGTCTGCCGGACGAGGGACCCTCTGGCTCTGGCCTCGGACGCCTTGGTGATTCCCTGGCGTCGGTTCAGCCTCCCTTACATCTTTCCTCCTCTCCCGCTTCTGCCGCGGGTGGTGAGAAAGATAAAGTCGGAAGGACTTCCGGTAATCCTCGTGGCCCCGGACTGGCCACGGCGCGCCTGGTACACGGATCTCGTGAACCTCGCCGCCGACGTCCCCTGGCGTCTACCAGACCGACCGGATCTTCTCACTCAAGGTCCGCTCTGCCACCCGCGTTTAGCCACGCTACGTTTGACGGCGTGGCTGTTGAAACCTGGATTCTGAAATCACGTGGTTTCTCTGATGCGGTCATTAGGACCATGATCAGGGCCCGGAAGCCTGCATCGGCAAGGATTTATTATCGTTGTTGGAAGGCTTTCCTCCGTCACTGTGAGGCCTGTTCTGCGCCTCCACTTCCCTTTTCTCTGGCGCAACTCCTGGCCTTCCTCCAGGCAGGTCTGGACGCAGGCTTAGCTCTGAGCTCTCTTAAGGGCCAGGTTTCTGCCCTTTCAGTTTTTTTCCAGAGACCATTGGCGTCAGTTCCTCAAGTCAGGACTTTTCTCCAAGGAGTGGCGCGCATTGCACCTCCTTATCGGCACCCAGTTCCCCCGTGGGATCTGAATCTCGTCCTGGATGCTATGCAGTCCCCTCCGTTTGAGCCCCTCCGGGAAGTGCCTTTGGCCATCTTGTCCTTTAAGGTGGCTTTCCTGGTGGCGGTTACGTCTGTCCGGAGGATTTCGGAATTGGCAGCCCTTTCTTGCCGCCCTCCCCTGCTGGTGTTGCACCAGGACAAGGCGGGTACTTAGGCCCGTGGCTTCTTTCAGCCCAAGGTGGTTTCGCCTTTCCACCTCAACGAAGATATTGTTCTTCCCTCTTTCTGCCCGGCCCCCTCTCATCCAAGGGAGCGCGCGCTCCACAAGCTGGATGTGGTTCGCGCCCTGCGCATCTATCTCTCCAGGACAAAGTCTCTTCGACACTCGGACTCACTCTTTGTCATCCCTGAGGGTCCTCGAAAGGGGTCAGCAGCGTCTAAGGCGACCCTGGCTCGCTGGGTCCGCTCCGCCATCGCTCAGGCTTACCGGAGTAAGGGTAAGTCGCCCCCGTTCCGGATTGCAGCTCACTCGACTCGTTCGGTTGGGGCTTCCTGGGCCATTCGTCATGGGGCCTCAGCTCTTCAACTCTGCAAGGCCGCCACGTGGTCCTCGCTGCACACCTTTTCTAGGTTTTACCGTGTGGACACGTTTGCATCGGCCGATGCGAGTCTGGGCCGCATGGTCTTGCAGGCAGCAGTGGCTTCTTCCTCTTCTTAGCTCCACTCTGTCTCTTCCACCCAAGGGACTGCTTTTGGACGTCCCACGGTGTCTGTGTCCCCCAATAAGACGCACGAGAAAGGAGGAGTTTTTACTCACCGTAAACTCTCTTTCTCGTAGTCTTCATTGGGGGACACAGCACCCACCCTCTGTTGTCTGATTAAGGTTGCCTGTTGGCCTGTGTTTTTTTCAGATTTTGAGTGTGGACTGTTTTTTCTTTATGGTTGTTTCGGCTCCTCCTACTGCTTTTCACTACTGAATTAGCTCAGTGCCAGTGGGCGGGTATAGCCTGCTGGGAGGGGCCGACTTGTTTTGTTTTTTCTTAGTGTCAGCCTCCTAGTGGCAGCAGCCTATACCCACGGTGTCTGTGTCCCCCAATGAAGACTACGAGAAAGAGAGTTACGGTGAGTAAAAACTCCTCCTTTATCATTCTAATCGTCCCTGCAAAGTAGCTATAACAATTCACACCATGTGAAGAAAACCACCATCTACTCTAATATAGAGTCTTAGGATAACACATAACTGTGCCTTTCTGCTGTATATATAAACATGTAATAACTGCACGTTGATGCACAGCAGGCTTTCCTTATGGGACAGTAAGAGAAATGAGATACTCACTGTTGCCAAGTTCTCACAGCGGGACTGGATTGCCTGGATGAAGAGGCCGCTGGCAGCAGAATTCCTATGTATTGCACTAATAAAGTCCTGCACGGGGGGTTCATGTGATAGGTTGATCAGATCCTGCACATGGTTCACGATCAGCCAGGTCAAATGCTCCGAGTCGTGCAAGTTCTGACACTAAAAGACAAAACATGAATCTTAAAGCATGCTAATAAATGACTGGTCTCGGGTGTTATTTTATAGGGTTGGACACTGCAGTATGTTATACCTAGCCAAACCTGTCATCACATGGTGATCATAAAGCTACATGGCATACAGTACAGCTATAGGGATGACATGCAGCATCAGCTGAATCATCCCCGTCCTGACAGGAGGGATGTGATAACCGTAAAGTATCATGACGGCTCTTTATAAAGACAAAGTAAAAGAAATGAAAACTGACAACCTCATCGTCTAATGAGCAGATTGCTTTCATCTACAGCTCCGAGTGACTGGCAGGCGTGACAGACCAGGGAAGATGTCAGATTACATTAGTATCTATGCTGCTTGTGGCATTTGGCAGCAATACTGCATTGGGTAAATGAAATGTGCACAGACTGGTTTCTATTGGTGAATGGGATTGATACGAGGCATAGTGTCGTGCTCCAAAACAACCCGTTAAACTAAGTAAACAAGAGACTATTGTGAGCATAGAAATACAATAGGATCCTTCTTAGGGCACAATTACATGGAGCGATAATCTGCCCGATCGCAGATTATCGCTCCATGTAATAAAGACAACGATCAGCGGGTCTTGAGGTCCTGAGCTATGATCATCGGCCACACCTCGCTATGTGTAATAGTGATGCATGGCTGACAGCGAACGAATGTGTGAAAAAAATAGTATACATGTTATCTCTCCAAGCTCCCAAGTTCCTTCCTGTATTCTCCGCGCTCCCCTCAGCCGGCGACGCAACTTTAGAGCAGTCTCTGAAGTGAAAAGTCGCTCAGCCAATCACTGGCCATGATGGGACCACCGTGGCCAGTGATTGGCTCAGCTGTCTGTCACGTCAGAGACCGCTCTGAAGTTGCACCAGCGGCTAAGGGGAGCGCGGAGAAGACAGGTAGGAACCTGGGAGCGTGGATAGGTAACATATATACTCTATTATTACACCTTTAAAGCAAGGATGGCACAGACATCGCTAACGAAAATATACATACAGCCCTTGCTGCACGATAATCGAGCCGCGTAATAGGCTCAGTAAACAAGCGCTGATCTAGCAGATCGGAATTTGTTTTCTATATTGATCAATCTGTCTAATACAGCCCTAAGTAAGGTCTTCTAAACACTCACCACATAGTCACAGAACAAGATGAGGGCACCCCTCCGGACTATCTCCCGATTACACATGCCAAGCTTGGCCTGGGATTCTGCCTCATCGCTGTCTGTGGAGATTTGAGGGCTCAGCAGCAGTTTGGTACTGGACAGGTTGTTTCGCCTTTATACAAAGATTACATTACATAGGTTAGTATTCATGTCAAGATTTTTTCCAGCTATAACACAAGTGTAAAGGGGACACTTCAATAATGCAAAATGCACTGATAAATTCAGTGCCAACTCCATGTGATGCTGCAGCTGTCAAAAATAAAAGAACCAAGACGAGTCTCCAATAAAACCAATGAGGACCTTTATAGGCAGGATCAACTGGAAAGAAGATCTGATAAAAACAAAAGCGCTAAAGCATACACGGACATAATCTGCATGATCTTGCATGTACTGAGCGCTCAGACAGGGAGAGAAATGAGCTGCCATTCTCTCCTCTAACTGCTCTGTCTATGAGACCAGGACACCCCTATAGACTTTCATTAGGACCCTGTACAAGTCATACGGCACAGAGCCCAGAGAACGTACTAAGGGCCCCATTACAAGGAGCTATAAATCGGGCGAATCGGACGATTATGACTCCGTGTAATAGAGACAACCATCAGCCGATGAAACCATCGGCTGATCGCTTCTTTAGGTCCAGACTTAAAATCATCGTCCGCTGACCGTGAATCACTATGTGTAATAGTGATGCGCAGCCGATGGCCAACGAACAAACCGTTTACATCACTTGTCCACATTTCCGGTGTTCTCCTGTTTTCTGCTACCTGTTTCCGCAGCTGCGGCTTCAGAGCAACCTGTCTGAGCTGACAGGCCGTTCAGCCGATCACTGGCCGCAGTGGTCCTGGCCAGTGATTGGTTGAGCGGCCTGTCAGCTCATATAGGCCACTCTAAAACTGTAGCCGTGGGACCAGGTAATGTATAAACTGTTGGCCAATGGCTGCATGGACATCGCTAACTATGTCCGTGCAGCCCTTGCTAAATGATTATCGGGCTGTGTAATAGGCTCAGTAAACCAGTGTCAATCTAGCTATCATCGGCCCGTGTAATAGGACCCCAAGTGTGTATAGTTTAGACTGGACAGGGTCTGATCACTCAAATGCTGGCCAATAAAAAAAAACTCTTGATAAGTCTCTAAGTTTTTCAAAATGAAAGGTACGCTTTAAGCAACAGTGTTCTCTATCATCCAAAAGTATGTAAGGGAATGCTCACATCTTAGTTCCTAGTTCCCATCCTATGCAATTTTTTAAGATGGGGATAAGTGTTTGATATTGCGTTATGGGGGAAGGCTCAGACTGCTGGGACCCCCTGCAACCTGACATCTATTACCCATCTTGTCATAAGGGAAAAAGTTACTTTACCTCGGAATACCTCTACATTTTGTACACTGGAATACCCCTTTAATGTTAGGACAAGCCCTATATTATAGAGGGTTGCCGGAAGTGAGAATCCCAGGTATCTCTGTAGAACGTGGGAGTTGTCAGAATTCGGCAAGAACCTTTTCAAATTTAGAGGACCAAAAAAAATATAAGAGAAGCAGATGTAGCGAAAAGGAATTACTGGAAGGTTGGTGTTGTCTTCTTGTACAAGCGGCACAGCAGAAAATACTAAATCATAATCCAGAGGCTGCTGTCGGGGAGGGGGGGGGCACGCTTCCTATTAGGTAAAAGGTGGTAACCATGGCAGCAAAAAAGTTAATAACTCATTAAGCTTCTCAATTAATTATACAGGGCCGAGTAATTACGGATGAATTGGTGGAACAAACTGTACGTGCCGCTGGCTGTGTAGGAGCAAAACATTGTGTTTATGAAGGAGCATGTCATATTAGATCTGTATGTACAATCCCTGCACGGCCCTCCTCCCACACTGGTGGCACTCAAGGTAAATGCTCCATAATTATGCCATATATTCTACTTCTTTGTGTTATAAGGCAAGTCATCACAAGCATCACCACAGTAGGAGCCATATAAAACAAGCACATGTGGACATTTAGCATGAAAATACTTTAAGAACATACTTTTAACAAGAATAAACTTTTGACATGTTCAGCCCCTGACTGATCAGTAGAACAAGGAGGAGACGACCACACTGTGGTACACTCCTCTCCCAGCTCTGCCTCTACAACCTAGCCAGAGCCCATAGAATTACACTGAAAGTCAGTCTAGGTCAAGTGACATGAAGTAGTGGTTAAAGTTGCACCGTGTTAAAAATTTATATTTAAAATTTTGATTCTTTTTGTGATATTTACAACTATTACTATTGTGATATTTACAATTTACAACTGATATTTTCTCCATATTCCGACCGCTATAACTGTAATTTTCCATCTACAGGCTAGATGGGTCTGTAGGGTCCGCTGTAGTTTTTAAGTTGGGGGACATGGCTTTTGAATCAATATTTTTTGAGAGGATTGTTGATTAAAATACAGCTGTTCTGTCATTGGGTGGGTTTTTTCTTGATGAATAAGACATTCATCATACAGTAATAAAGTTGATAACAGATATGATAACCAAGGGTGGAGCTGTAGAGAACAGCAGACCTTATTCCTATCCATGACCAGCCACTCTGAAGCACTCTCCTGGTTCTGATCAAAGCATGTTAAAGACCTATACAGCGCCCATTTAAGATGCACTTTTAGGTTACAAACCCACTTGGCGGGTCTGCAGCGAGTCTCCATGCTGCGTTTTTGCAGCGAGACTCGCTGCAGATCCCGGCCCTATGCTTTTAATGGCAGACAAACACGCATCAGGGATGTACATCCCTGCTGCGAGTTTGTCTGCAGCCCTCCCCATTAACCCCCCGGCCGCCGGAGCTGATACTTCACCTGATCCCGGCTCCGACGGTTCCCGATGTCTTCAGCAAGCCGGAGCGGGGACCAGGTGAAGTATATGCTCCAGCCAGCCGCCCGCAGCCTCGGCCGCCCGATCGCCCCCCCCCCCGCAGCCCCGGCCGCCCGATCGTCCCCCCGCAGCCCCGGCCGCCCGATCGCCCCCCCGCAGCACCGATCGCACGCCCCCCAGATCGAGCGGCCGGGGCTGCAGGGGGGCGTGTAAGCGATCGGTGCTGCGGGGGGGGGGGGGGGGGGGGGGGGGGTTGGGCGATCGGGCGATCGGGGCTGCGGGCGGCTGGCTGGAGCATATACTTCACCTGGTCCCCGCTCCGGCTTGCTGAAGACATCGGGAACCGCCGGAGCCGGGATCAGGTGAAGTATCAGCTCCGGCGGCCGGGGGGTAAATGGGGAGGGCTGCAGACAAACTCGCAGCAGGGATGTACATCCCTGCTGCGTGTTTGTCTGCCATTAAAAGCATAGGGCCGGGATCTGCAGCGAGTCTCGCTGCAAAAACGCAGCATGGAGACTCGCTGCAGACCCGCCAAGTGGGTTTGTAACCTTACAGAGGATACAAAATAAGGTCTTACTTAAGGGTCTGGTGGACTTCTGACCACCAGTTGTAGTTAGTGTAGTCGATCAGCAGCAGGAACTGACACCAGAGAAGAACTAGAGAAGGATGGGTGGGAAACATGGACTCCACCAGGTCGCTCAGGCTCTCCAATGTGTAGAAGGTCCCATTGTCGCCACTTCCCTTGAACAATCTTGTAGCTGCGTTAGTGATTCTTCGAAATGTTCCTGGAAAATATTGATGAACAAATTACCTTTACCTAGTAGAAAAAGGAGCCAAATGCATACTAGGTATATTTTCCATTCTGGAGTCTGGGAGAGTTAAGTAAGCAGTAAAACTTATGGGTGCTATACTGGCAGCACTATTGCTTGCTGCTCAACCAGAATTTTATCTGCGGCTATAAACTTGTGAATAAAGATGACATGATGTGACACCTAGCAGTCAGATACATTCTCATTACATCATAGGAATAGATAGAGCCGCGGGTTGCGGGTCATACCCGGGGCTCTATTCATAAAAGGGCCAGATAGGGAAATCGGCGGGGGGTACAGAGGTTGGACCCCCCACAATCTCCTACTTTTCCCCTATCCTGATGATAGGGGAAAAGGGTATTTTTCCCTGAAATACCTCTTTAAGCCTACCTGCCATTTACACAGGGACATGTAGAGCGTTCTGATCTTTCGATGTATGTACACATTGTTGGTTTGTAATTACAAATGTTCATACACTAGAGTATACGAACGATGGTAATTGTTGTCGTAACTAACGACTATCCTTTCGTGTATTATGGTGAATGATTTCAGGTGGTTCCAAAAATGCTAACAGGACCCTAAAGCAATAGCTTCCACTTATTCTAATGATCGGTGTAGATCTCAGGAGCAAGACCCTGACTAATCAAAGCTTTTCACTAGTCAAAAGGTTTTCTAAATAGACAGCTATGCTATATAAACCTGTAAAACTACAAGGCTAAACATAAACTGTCAATCAACTGCAGACAGTATTAGAGGTATGTAGTTCTACTGCTGCTTACATAAGACAATTTGGCATTTGTGATATTCTACTGCTTTGTGGTGCTCTACCCCCATCTAATGGTTGAAAAAAAACCCTGCAACCTTTAGTTGCATTGTGTTCTTTATACAGCACTAGTATATACTCTACATCAAGGGTGTCAAACTATCACCACAAGTGCAGCGCTACCTATTGGGGCCCAATAATTGACGGCTTACTTACCAGACTTGAAGATATGGACCAGGCACATGAGTAGGGTTCCCAGCTGCTGACAGTAAAACGTATGCTGCTGCTCTCTCAAGTCCACCTTTAGCTCCTTGTGCACTATATCCTCCAGCAGTATTCCCACCAGCTGTAACAGGAACCTAGATGGGGGCAAAGCAATAAAGAGGACTATGACAACAGGTCAAGAACTAAGCATTATACAGAAGATTAAAGCATACCTGACATCGCATATAGCAGTACTATATCTGGCAATCATTTATGTTAAATAATGGCATTTTTCTGAATATTGAGCTAAATGTGTAATTTTTCCCAGAGCTGGTGGGCAGCAATGGTTTTGCAGCTCCGTTCCCCTTAAGTGAATGGAGCTGAACTGTAAGGGCCCTATTCCACCGGACGATCATCGTTCAGATTATCGTTAAATCGTTAGAATCTAAACGATAATCGTTCGTTTGAAATGCAGTTAACCATTAACGACCGAGCGAGAAATCGTTGATCACTTTATAATACGTGGCCCTAATTTTATCGTTGCTCGTGCGCAAATCGTTCGCATTGAATAAGGTGTCGTTCGGTCGTTTGCAGTAGATACGAACGCAATAGCGAAGAAAAAACTAACGCAAATACGATCATAAGTAACTATTATCGTTCCATGGAAATGAGTGAACGATTTCAGGTCTTTGGCAATAGCGGTCGTTTGAGATTGTTAATCGTTAACGATTATGCAAACGATAATCGTCCGGTAGAATAGGGCCCTAATACCACACAAAACCTGAGGACAGGGGGTGGCGCTGTTTTTGCAAGAAAGTAGCTGTGCTTTTTCCCAATCCTGGGTAACCCCTAAAGCACTGTGCCAGTCAGAAAAATTTGCACTGAAACTGTATAATACTTCACTTCTATTTTAGTAGCGTTGCATGGAAAGTTAACACTTTCCCTATAGTATCCCTATAAATTACAGCTGGTCACTAGAGATTCCAGCAAGGGGACACTGGGTGACCTTTAAAAGCCATATACATGAGCATCACTAATAAAAGTCCGAGCTGTCGTCTGCTTTCGGTCCTATGACAGTATAACACAGAATAAAGAAAAAAAAAAATCCTGACAATTAATGTTAGATAATAGGTGAGCAGAAAGAATGACCATTGCTGATGGTCCATACTCACTAACACATGAAACACTAACTTCTATGTACTGCTGGGAGGATTAATCACAGTGAGTTCTTTAGCAACTCGACCTCAGAATAACCCTCCCAGTATTACAAAGAAGCTACAATGTTGCAGATAAAGCCAGTCAAGGACTTGTTTATATCAGCCGTCTCAGAAGGTAAGAGGGGAGGAGGGGGAGATGGGGAGAAAGGCTCACAGATTTTTGTGTTTTCAGCAGAAAGCAGCAGCTCAGAACTCTGGGAAGGAGACTGAATAGATAATAACACGTATGGAAGGAATTGTTAGTCTCACTATGGGCAGCAACATATGAAAAGTTATGTTTGAGTGGAATACCCTTTTAAAAAAAGTAAGGTTCTCTATTAGAAGTAAATCGCCAGAGCTGCATGTGGGCGCCAGCATCAGTTTAAGAGCAGTGTCCTTAAAAAACACTGGACTAGGTAGGGTCTACAGCAGGGATGTGGAACCTTTGGCCTCCAGCTGTTGCAAAACTACAATTCCCATCATGTCTGGACAGCCGAAGGAATAGTAATTTTGTAACAGCTGGAGGGCCGAAAGTTCCCCATCCCTGGTTTATAGTGGTTAAAAACAACAGTAGTCATCAACCGGTTGTACTTATCAATGTATTTATTTTGCACTTACATTTTGGTGAAGCTGGCGTGACTAATTTGATGAATGTGGAGGTCATGCATTGCACTAGTTTATATGTTAGGATTTTATACCATTACAATAAAGGTTATGTTTTAGAGGTTATCAATTTGATCATATACACCCCTGGAACCTGTAAGACCTAGATGTTCTGCCTAGTGCATAGATACAAGTAACACATGTCATGGACCACGGCGGATCTTTGCTGTTATTTAGAAGCAACATCAGTGATGCAATGTATTAGGAAAAAACAATTACTGTGCACCCTCCTCCCCGTTAAAGGGGTTATCCAGGCTTAGAAAAACATGTCTGCTCTGTACCAGAAACAGCACCTCTCCTGTTCTCAATTTGGGTGTGAGTTTTGCTGTTCAGTTGCCTTAAAGTGAATTGAGCTAGATAGTAATACCACACACACAACCTGCAGACAGGGGTGGCGCTGTTTTGCAAGAAAGTGGCAGTCGTTTTTCTAACCTTGGAAAGGCCCTTTAACTCCTCAGGGGTACACATTGAAGGTGTAACCAGTTGATGTGGCACCTATAGCTCTCCCCCTACAATATAAATCCCATTCCATCATCTGATTGGTGAGCTCTATTTAGAAGTGTAAAATCTACCGTGAAAATGTTTCCTCTGGAGGAACTTTGATCTGATACTCCTCCTCAGAGTGTTGATGGTTATTGTCCCTGTCCCTTAATCGAGCAATATTCTGACATGAGATCAGGAGAGGCGAGAAGGACAGTTCCTGGATCCGGGACAGTACAATGTCCTCCGTAGACTGTGAGATAAGGACACGGAGAATTGCCAAGATTCCAGATATCCATAGCTGGACGGTGCTCACGGAGGCCTGTGTTAAATCAATGTATAAAATGACTCAAAACATACTACCATAACATTGCAAAGAAATAGTAAACTCTTATGTGGGGCGTTAGCCATTAGCTATGACTGGACCTGACTCTCTACTTACCATAGTGTATGGAACAACGAACATGCTTCTCAACAACATGTCTACAGGACGTAGGGAAGAAGGAGCCAAGGTTTCAAATAAACTATTCAACACCCCCAGAGCTTCATGAGAGTCTATGTGCATCTAAGAGACAGAAGAAGTCATCAAACTTCATTCATCATCACAACACAAGGAAGTAATGAAAAGCACTGGATAGTAACACATACCTGCTGCTTGGCCAACATGGGTAAGATGACATCGGCTATCTGTCGGGATAACCGCTTCCACTTATCTTCATTCTCTTTGTGACACTGCTGTAGCACCAAGATGAACATTTCTAGGACCTAAAAGATACAAAGTTCTAAGAAAATAAGGCCATGCTAGAGAGAAAGGAACACAGTGCTTTGTATAAATTGGGGTCAGCAAAAGAGTGGGCAACAAAGCATGCAATAAGAACCCCACATTCGGATAAAGCCAAACTGGGCCTGCTTCTGAGATGAGAAAACAGTGTTCGACTATAAAACGTAGATGCCCAAGGTTTGGAGATGGCTCTCCTGGATTTCACTATATTACTAACATTTCCATATTTATTTAAACTCCCTATTGCTTGCAAGAACAACAGTGAGAATTAGTGCCGTATCAAACGGGGTGATCATCGTGCAGAAAATCGTTATAGCGTTTTGAATTTAAACGATAATCGCCCTGTGTAATTGCAAGCAGTGATCGAAAAATATTTCGCGTGTCGTTGATCGTTGATTTAGGTGTGACTCTAAAATCATTGTTAATCGTTCACTGTAATTCCACATTAGCTTACTAATCATTGAGTGTAATTGCACATTGTTCCTTCTTTTGCTGGGATCAGATAGAGTAAATGATCGGTGTAACGATCATAACTAATAGTGAACGATTTCAGGTTAACGATAAACAATCTCGTTTGCGATAGTTTATCGTTAATCGATTTGTCTAATAAGACTGTTACACACTGATGATGTAAATCAGTGAACTGTGAAGTAATATAACTTGAATAAACTGCAGCCCTAACATATCCTATACTCTATATACTACTATGTGCGGGCCAAAGAAGGACATGCAACACATATGACAGGTAACACCTCATCCAACTAGCAGAATGAAGGAACAGCAAAGCCTTATTTTGCAATGCAAGGCGTCCAAAAGCTCTGACACCAAAGGGCCCCCCACATTCTGCTGGATTGCAAAACCAGAATGACCAGTCTCTTAATGGTGTCCCAGAGATGAATGTTGCATAAATGATCAGAATGCACCTTTCATGACAGAGCTGTTCATTTCCTGAGGGCTAAACAGTGTCAATAATTCTGGGCAGGTTTGACCCCTATAAGGGTAGTCACTCTGGTCTGTCGAGTTAAGTATCACTGAGAGACGTACAAAAGTATACAGAAGGAGGCAAAGCAGATTATAAATGCTGCTAAAGCCTCAAAAGAAGAGGAAATGGCAAAATCTGTTACTGCGGGGAATAAAACCTTCTTCAGATATATAAGTGACAGGAAGAAGAAGAAGAATGGCTGCAGCATTACTAAAATAAGTAATGGGGAGAATACGTTTATTGATGGAGATAAGGCGGTCGCTGACTATTTGAATAGTTACTTCTGCTCAGTGTTTTCAGAAGGCGGCCTTCACAATCACAGGATGGTTGGACACAACATTGCCTCCAGCTATATGGGTTCGGCTCCAGTATTTTTAGAGGCTGAAGTTGCAGAGGAACTTGCCCGTTTAAAGCTGAATAAGGCGATGGGTCCAGATGGGATCCATCCCAGGGTTCTTAAAGAACTCAGATCTGTGATTGCTGCCCCCCTGACAGATCTGTATAACCAATCCCTGCTAACAGGAGATGTCCCCGATGATTGGAGAACAGCCAATGTTATACCAATCCACAAGAAGGGGAATAGAGAAGAGCCCAGTAACTACAGGCCAGTGAGCCTGACATCTGTAGTAGTGAAAATGATGGAAACTCTTCTAAAAAAGAAGATAATGGATCACCTAAGAATCAACAATTTGATGGATCCAAACCAGCATGGCTTTACTGAGGGCCGATCATGTCAGACTAATCTCATTGATTTCTTTGATTATGCCACAAAAGTGCTGGATGAAGGTGGTGCTGTGGATATCGCCTATCTGGACTTCAGCAAAGCTTTTGATACAGTTCCCCATAAAGAGCTGATAGAGAAGTTGGAGAAAATTGGACTAAATCCCTGGATAGTTCAGTGGATTTGTGGTTGGCTGAAGGAGAGATATCAGAGGGTTGTTGTTAATGGTGTATTTTCCGAGCAAAGACTGGTTACAAGTGGTGTGCCACAAGGGTCTGTTCTGGGTCCTATTCTTTTTAATATGTTTGTAAGTGACATAGGAGAAGGGTTGATAGGTAAAGTTTGTCTGTTTGCTGACGACACAAAAGTGTGCAATAGGGTGGATATTCCTGGAGGTGTCAGTAATATGGAAAATGATTTAGCTTTGCTAGATACGTGGTCCAAACAGTGGAAATTGAAGTTCAACGTTTCCAAATGTAAAATAATGCACTTGGGGAGGAGGAATCCTCTATCCGAGTATCACATCGGCAGTACTGTGTTGGAAAAGACTTCAGAAGAGAAGGATTTAGGGGTAATGATTTCTGAAAGCCTTAAAATGAGTCACCAGTGCAACCAGGCGGTGGGGAAAGCAAATCGTATGCTTGGGTGTATAGCTAGAGGTATAACCAGTAGGAAGAGGGAGATTGTGATCCCGCTGTATAGAGCTCTGGTGAGGCCACATCTGGAATACTGTGTCCAGTTCTGGAGACCTCATCTAAAAAAGGACATTGATAAAATAGAACGGGTCCAAAGACGAGCTACAAAAATGGTGGAGGGTGTGAGGCATAAACCATATCAGGAAAGACTTAAGGATTTGAATCTGTATAGTCTGGAGGAAAAGACGGGAAAGGGGGGACATGATTGAAACCTTTAAGTATGTTAAGGGACTAAATAAGGTTCAAGAGGGGAGTGTTTTTAGTAAAAAACTGAGCTCAAGAACAAGAGGACACAGTGAGAGGTTAGTTGGGGGAAAGATCAGAAGCAATGTAAGAAAATATTATTTTACTGAAAGAGTGGTAGATACCTGGAACAAACTTCCAGCAGAGGTGGTTGGTAAATATACAATAACAGAATTTAAACACGCCTGGGATAGACATATATCTATCCTAAGATAATAAGGAAGAAAATACTAAAAGGGCGGACTAGATGGACCCAGTGGTCTTTTTCTGCCGACAATCTTCTATGTTTCTATGAATAAGAGTTAATTTTTTTTACTTTACTGTCTAGAAATGGAAATGCAATGGCTGACGCTTCCTCACCTGATGATACTGGATCAGTCGGAGCAGCATTGACACCACAACTTCTTTCTGAGTTTCCAGTTCCTTGCCCGCATCGGCTTTATTTGCTCCCCTTAATACGAATAAGTCATGGACTATGGGCTGGAGAGCTGGAATAGCTAGGAGACAAACCCAAACGCATAGTGACTCTCTTTACATTATTGTAACACAATTGCATTTGGGACAAGATGGCTACATTGTAGTTGAACACTATGGTCACGTAATAACATTTAATGTCTACCTACCATGGGTCACAGCTTTTCTCCCACTGGCCATTATACCATCACACAGCTGGATGATTTTAGGAATGCCAATGATCTGCTTGGAATGATAACGCTCATAGGACAATAGTACCAGGAAGAAGAATACATTAGGAATGATGGCTTCCGATTCCCTGTTTTGTTAAAGGAAAGTTAAAATTGATGTTGTATAAATTACAGATATGTCTAATAAACAGAGATATGATAGGTACGAGAACAGCTTACCTGAACTGACCCACTTCAATGTACTCAAACTGCTTCAGTACAAAGCCAATAAAGACCTAAAAGGCATGAAAAATAATGGCTAAAGCTTAAAATAACAGAGATTATATAGCACACATGTCTAAAAGAGACAGACCGGTTTATTCCCTTGTGCCCACTGCTAGCAGCTTCTAAACAAGTCTACATAATAATATAGTGTATACTCACAGTCATAATAAAGCCTACAGCGGGCCTCGTTTCTTTATAGTGGTTAGGGTTAGATGAAACTCAGCAAAATATTACCTGGTCTGAATCTAGCAGGCAATAGTTGACACGGAGCTGGACAAGTTGGGCTAGCAGGTCGAGGACTTGTCTCTGAAGTTGCACAGATGTAGTTGTGGTGTACTGCTTCAAGGCTTTTATAACCAGGGGCTCAAACAGGCGAATGTGATTGTGAATGGTATTCTGTACAAAAAAATAACATAGAAATAAATAAATTATATAAAATATATAATATTATATATATATATATATATATATATATATATATATATATACATACATACATACATACACACACACACACACACACACACACACACACACACACACTGGTATAGGGCATCTTACATGCAATGCTTCCTGGGAAATGTATGCAATTTATCTCTCCTCCAAAAGAAAAAAAAACAACAACTTAACACTAAAGAAACGTGTAACACTACTAGGGGTATAAGCCAAACCAGAGACACCCACTATCTTCTATCTTCTGCAGGAGAGATCATTTACTTGGAGCATTGCTTATGAATCTAGTGGTCACTACTAATGTTAGCTTTCTTTGCCTAACAAAGCAACTCTGCAGGGTCTAGGCTGCCAAAAAACAGGATCCTCATTCCTTATTAGTTCAAGGCTTTTTATTTGATAATAAGAAATAATATGGACATCTCTGTGTACCAGCAGTTTGTTTTTTTTTAAGGTCAGACTGCCGTTTCTGCTTTCCCTTTTAGAACAATGAGGATCCAAGAAGGGTTCTCCACTAACACATATGGGACCCTGAAAGGACGTAAGCGAGCGCAGATCAGCAAGATTGATGCTTGTTTTCAGTGTCTGCAGAGGTCACAAATAATTGTGCAGCCAGGCCACACGAACAACCACTGTATGGTTTGTGAGGACATTCCCAGTTTGAAGCTGCATAAAAGATCAGTCGATGAGCTGTTTTTCCGCTGCTTGGCTGATTGCTGACTCTATTACACAGCCCGGGTATCAGGAGAAGAAGCCTTTCTAGCAAAACTTCTTGTCAATAACCAGCTTGTGTAAAAGGGCTTTACACAGTTGGACTTACCTACCTGAGCGCCATCTGTGCTACCCTGTGCAATACTATAGTAAACTAAATAGTCTAAAAAAACAATGACAACCCGTGTGTGTGTATAATATCTATCTATATACACATACATACATACATACACACACACACCTATCCATCTATTACTACTTTTTCAGCATAGCTGTACAATACCGGGACAAGCAAATACAGACAAGATCACAAAGGTCAGTAATAGATCAATGACAATTTAGATTACTTTGTCGGCTCGATGCTTAGTAACGTTGGTAATGCTGTTCTTCAGTTGGGAAGAAACTTTCTGGAGAACATCAAACCATCTGTAGGAGATAAATACAATAGGTAATTCATCTAGAAAACTAAAAAAAAATAAGCAAGCGATTTATCTCTGAACAGGCGATCTTACCCCGATGCGTCCTGCTCTTGGTCGGCTTGAACCATATTTCTTAGACTGGCATCTGCCAATGCCTGGGTGAAATGTGTGTAGGGAGCCATGAAGCAGTAGTGGTACAAGCCAGGTCGCAGGTTAGAGGAGCCCAGGCGCTGGGCTTTGCCTTGTGACTTTCCAGGGTTGGAAGATAAAGCCTCAAACTGTGATGCTAAGTTAGTCCCAAACAGAGTCTTTAAGAGCTGAAGAAAGCAGATGGGATGATTAAATAAATATATATGCAACAAGAGGACTAGTAAAAATAAAGTGAAACTCTACTTTTGATCTATATTTGCTATTGACTAGGATGCTTTTAGTATTTCTTTATCATTTTTACTTTACTGTTTGGTAGATCAGTTGACAGATCATTTTGGCTCATGTTAAAAAAAAATTAAAAATTCTAACTTCCTCTGTATATAAATAGTATCAAAAGTATATAAAGTTTTCACGTGTTAAGGCATCCTATATACCTGCACTTGATATTTCTTCTGTGTACATGACAGAAGCTTCAAAAAGGTTCTCAGCACTGGATAAACCCTACTTGTAAGAGGGGCTCTTTGTCCCCTCCACCATCGGGACCCCCAGGGATCAGCTATAATTTGTGCAGTAACTTCACTGTAAATTTAAAATTTTCCTGAGACGCCACATAGGGAAAAATAAGCAATAAAGGGGTGTTCCTATACAAGAACAATTACAATGCTTAAAAGGAATATGCAGGTACAAATTGAACAGGAAGCACCAATGAAAAACTGGCAATTATTGAACCTAAATAATGCTGATACAGCAAAATTACAACTTCCATCACACTCTAAAAGCTAAAGGCCATCAAGGCATGATGGAGGTTAAAGTCTTGCAACAGTGGGAGAGCCACTGTTCTGGGGGCACTGTTCTTGGTGATAGGAAGCATGTATCACCAACCAATCTATGTGCTGCCCACAATTCTATCCTTTTCTAGAAGACTGTGAATTTCAGCTTTATCACATAACATGGGGAAAAACTGTGCTCAATATTCCTGCAATGACGTTATACCCGGGCTTTGGACTTGGGTTGTAAATATCCGGATAAGTCCTTGGTCATTGATCCAGACTGCTGCAAACAGACCTCCTGCTCTGGAGGAGTCACAGCTACTGTGTATGTTACATGCTGTCATATTCACTAGGGGGGCATCCTGTAATACTACACTTCTGTAGAGTTTCCCTTACGTGTAAAAGTTTATCGCATCATGGCTTGTAAAGCTAGACAGATTTTAATTTACAGAAAGTGTAATTCTCTTGCCGCTACTGGTTTAATCTTACCTGCTGAACACACACAGTGGCCATCACTGGTTCACGGCTGAAACAGGACTTCAGATAACCCAGAATTTCTTCAACGCACTGTCATAAAGAGAGGCACAAGCAGATCAGACATAGAGCCGAGGATATTAGGTCACTGCTCACAATAACTAGCAGATAGTAACATGGCTGAACGACCAGGAGAAGGGTAACACCTTGTTGTCAATCCATTTAAATTAGAAGTCCGGCGGTTTTCTTTTTCAATTATTATAAAATCCAGCAGGAGTAGGAGAGATCATAAGGAGCAGCTACTTACCTCCCTCCATGCCTACAAACCGCTGTGCCAGAAGGCCCAGGACCCCTGCAGGAAGGCATTTTTCCTGAGGTGTAAAGACGTCACAACACCCTGCCCCAGTCACTGAATTGGCTGAGCAGGCTGTCAATCACCCGGGTTGTAATGTCGGCTGAAAAAATGATCCCAGAGGCCAGGGGGGGTCCCAGAGCGGCCATCCAGTGCTGAAGTAGTGGAGGTTATTATGTCCTGCCCCCCCCCCCCCCCATTTTCCAAAAATAATTGCAGCCCCGGACTTCTCCTTTAAACCTTTTTCAGTAAAAAAATTAGAGAAAAAGGTCATGTTCTGTTCTGTCATTGTTATTTCATGAGCAGGCCGAAAAACTTACATAGCACCTGTCAGGAGAACTAAAAAAGAGGATTTTTTTGTACTCACCGTAAAATCCCTTTCTTGTGGCTTCATTGGGGGACACAGCACCAGTGGGTATAGGCTACTGCCACTAGGAGGCGACACTAGACAGAAGAAGAAGTGACTCCGCCTGGCAGGCTATACCCCTCCTACAGGCACCAGGCTAACTCAGTTTAGTCACAAGCAGTAGAAAATAGTAACAAAAAACAGGCAAACAAACAGACTGGTCCCGGGAACGAAAACCCCAAGAACAGAACAAGCCCCGGGAGCACAACCTCAACAGGGTGGGAGCTGTGTCCCCCAATGAAGCCACAAGAAAGGGATTTTACGGTGAGTACAAAAAAATCCTCTTTTCTTGTGCCTGTCATTGGGGGACACAGCACCAGTGGGACGTACAAAAGCAGTCCCAGAGGGTGGGGAAAGAAGATTACAATCCCCATGCGGCCCGCCTAACGCACAGCGGCCTGTAGAACCTTGCGGCCCAGACTGGCGTCAGAGGAAGCCAGGATATGGACCTGATAAAACTTTGAAAAAGTGTGGACTGAAGACCAGGTGGCGGCCTTGCAGACCTGGGACACTGAAGCCTGATGGCGGACCGCCCAAGAGGCCCCCACAGCCCGAGTAGAATGAGCGGTGACCCGAAAGGGAGGAGCCCTGCCACGAACGCGGTAGGCCTCTGCGATGGCTGCCTTGATCCAACGCCCAATGGTGGTCTTGGAAGCCGCCAGTCCCTTGCGCGGACCTGACGGGACCACAAACAAGGAATCCGAGCGGCGAAAGGAAGCAGTGACGGACAAGTAGATCCGTATGGCCCGGACAAGGTCCAAACAATGCAGGGACCGTTCCCTAGGATGGGAGGGCGCAGGGCAAAAAGAGGGGAGAATGATGTCCTCATTAAGGTGGAATGCAGACACGACCTTCGGCAGGAAGGAAGGAAGAGGACGAAGCACCACCTTGTCCTCGTGAAGGACCAGATAAGGGGAGCGACAAGAGAGGCGCTGCCAGTTCAGACACCCTACGGATGGAGGTAATCGCCACCAGGAAGGCGACTTTCCAAGAAAGGAAACAAAGAGACACCTCACAAAGAGGCTCAAAGGGAGGACCTTGTAGAACCTCGAGGACTAAATTAAGATCCCAGGGCTCTAAAGGCTGTCGAAAAGGAGGGGCCAAATGGACCACCCCCTGAAGAAAGGTCTTCACCTGAGGGCGGAAGGCCAGAGCCCGCTGAAAAAGAACAGACAGGGCGGAAATCTGCGAACGCAAGGTGGAATGACTGAGGCCTTTATCCAGCCCGGACTGTAAAAAGGAAAGAATCTTGGGCGTGGAACACACCAAGGGGTGAAAATTATTCTGTTCGCACCAAGAAAAGAAGGCCTTCCACACGCGATGGTAGATCCGAGCTGACTGAGGCTTACGGGCCTTAAGCATGGTTTTGGATGACTGGTTCCGAGAACCCACGAAACCTCAATACCGCGGCTTCAACAGCCACGCCGTTAAACTCAGCTGAGGTAAATTGGGGTGGAATATTGGCCCTTGTGAAAGGAGGTCGGCCCGCAGGGGAAGTCGCCAGGGGGCGTCGGCCAGGAGGTGCACTACGTCGGCGTACCAGGATCGGCGCGGCCAGTCTGGAGCGACAAGAATGGCGGAAACGCCGAGTGCCTTGAAGCGCTTCAGGACTCGTGGGAGAATGGGCAGAGGAGGAAAGGCGGTAAACCAGGGAGAACTGCTCCCATGGGGTCACCAAGGCGTCGACCGCGAACGCGCAAGGATCCCGGGCTCGAGTCACATAGATGGGGAGTTTGTGGTTCAGCCTGGAGGCGAAGAGATCTACGTCTGGGAATCCCCACCGCCGGCAGATTTGAAGAAACACCTCGGGATGTAGAGCCCATTCGCCCTGATCCAGTCTTTCGCGGCTGAGGTAGTCCGCCGCCCAGTTGTCCACCCCGGGAATGTGGACTGCCGAGAGGGCTGGAACAAAACGCTCCGCCCAATGGAGAATGCGAGCGGCCTCGGTCATGACAGAGCGGCTCCTGGTGCCGCCTTGACGGTTCAGATAAGCAACGGCGGTGACGTTGTCGGTCTGAACACGGACCGGGTAACCCCTCAGGAGATCGGTCCACTGAGACAGGGCGAGAAAGATGGCCCGGAGCTCCAGGATATTGATGTGAAGCCGAGCCTCCATCGGCGATCAAGAGCCCTGAGCTGTGTGGCTCCCGAAGACAGCCCCCCACCCGGACAGGCTGGCATCCGTAGAGACGACCAGCCAATTGAGGGGGAGGAACGAGCGGCCGAGGAGGACCACCGGAGACGTCAACCACCAAAGAAGCTCCCTGCGAACAGCAGGGGACAGGAGGATCTTCTTGTGGAGAGACAGAGGGGACCTGTCCCATTGAGACAGAATTGCCCGCTGCAGAGGGCGCGAATGAACTGAGCGAAGGGGATCGCCTCGAAGGAGGAGACCATCTTGCCCAGGACTCGCATGCAAAGGCAAATCGAACAGGGGGCGCCCGAGCGGAGCAGAGAGACTGCCGAGCGCAGGGAGGCAACTTTGTTGGGAGGAAGGAGGACACGGGCCGTCTCGGTGTTGAATAGCATCCCGAGAAACTCCATAGAGCGGGAGGGAAGTAGGGAAGATTTTCGGTAATTGATCACCCAACCGAAATTGGTCAAGAGATCGAGTGTGATCTGGAGGCTGGACAAAGTGTCCTGTTTGGAGCGGCCCTTTACCAAGAGGTCGTCCAGGTATGGCAGGACAGCCACCCCCTTTGACCGAAGCAGAGCCATCAAAGGTGCAAGGATCTTTGTAAAGACCCGAGGCGCCGTGGCGAGCCCGAAGGGCAGGGCAACGAACTGGAAATGTCCAGAACCGACGGCGAAACGTAGGAAACGTTGATGACTGGCTGCGATGGGAACATGCAGATAGGCGTCGCGGATGTCTATAGATGCAAGAAATTCGTCCTGCTCTAGAGACGCGACCACCGACCGCAAGGATTCCATGCGGAACCGCCGAAGGCGAACGAACCTGTTCAGCCGTTTCAAATCCAGGATAGGACGGACCGAGCCGTCCTTTTTGGGGACTGTGAACAGATTGGAATAGAATCCCTGGAAATGCTCGGAGGGAGGAACCGGGACCACAACTCCTTGAGCTAGGAGATTCTGAACCGCCCGAAAAAGCTCGGAAAGCCGCGCCGAAGAGCGTGGGAGATTTGACGGAAAAAAAGCGAGGAGGCGGCATGGACGCGAACTCGATTTTGTATCCTGAAGACACCACCTCCCGTACCCACACATCGGGCACATGGGCGAGCCAAATCTCCTTGAAGGAGAGCAGACGACCCCCTACTTGAGGGAGAGACCCGACAGGGAAAGGACCATCAGGAAGAAGACTTGGGGGCAGGACCTTTAGAAGGGCGAGAACGGGGCTGCCAGGAGGGGCGGGGTTTGAAAAGAGGGCTTCCTAGAAGGAGCTGGAGGCGCATCCTTAGCCGGGCGACGACGCGCCGGAGGCTCAAAGGAGCGGAAACGGCTGGAACGCCTGTGAGGCTGAGGGCGCCGGGACCGGTTTTGAGGGAGCAAGGAACTCTTCCCCCCTGTAGCGTCCGAGATTATTTTATCAAGCCGCTCCCCGAAAAGTCTGTTCCCTGCAAAGGGAAGAGAGGTCAGAGCCTTCTTGGAGGCGGCATCAGCTGACCAGCATTTTAACCAAACAGATCGTCGGATGGCTACAGAGTTAGCCAGTGGACCGCGCAGACAAACGAGCAGCTTCCTGAGAAGCGTCGCACAAGTATTTGGACGCATGCAGAATCTGCGAGGCCAGAGGCAGGAGATCCTCGCGCGGGGTGTCCAGGGAGAGGTCATGGACTAACTGCCTGGCCCAAGAGGAACAAGCCTTGCTGACCCAGGATGCAGCAAAGGTAGGACGTAGGGCCGAACCGGCCGCAATAAAGACAGACTTCGAAAAAAGCGTCGATTTTCTTGTCGACTGGGTCAGTGAGTGAAGCACCATCTGCCAGAGGCAGAGTAGTTGACTTGGAAAGTCGAGAAACCGGAGGGTCCACAGAGGGGGGCACTGTCCATGTAGTGACCAAGTCAGGGGAGAAGGGAAACAAGGCCTCGGCACGCTTAGAGGATGGAATCCGCCGGTCAGGGTGATTCCACTCCTTTGCTAGAAGATCTTCAAAATCCTTATGGTTGGGGAAAACCAAAGGCTGTCGCTTATGGCGACTGAAAGAGACTTCACTCCTGGAAGTAGAAGGGGACTCTTCTGCAATATGTAAGGTGTCCCGCACTGCACGGATCAAGGCCTGCACTGCAGAGGCCAGCTGATCCTCCCTGTCGGACTCTGAGGCAGAGTCAGAGGGGTCCCCCGAGGTGGCGGAGAGGGGTCGCTGGGAAGCGGAACCGCCTGCAGTGGATCTGTCCGGAGAAGGGTCTGAGGAACACCTAGAAGGTGACCGTGAGACAGAGAGTCTAGATCTCCTAGAAGGTGACCGTGAGACAGAGAGTCTAGATCTCTTATGAGACCGTCCTCTGGAAGGCGAGTCAGGAGATACCCTGGAGGGTCCCGCCGCTGGAGGCGCTTGGGAAGGCAACCGCTCAATGGCATGGATCATGACCTGGGACAGCTTAGAGAGGTCACCGATCGCCTGGGACAGGGATCTAGCCCACTCAGGGGAGGCTGCATCTGAACCTGCAGGGGAGGTCTCCTGGGAGGTTGGCACTAGGGTTAAGGCATAGCAGACAGAGGGGGCCAGGCTGACCGCAGGGGAACTTTTTATTGCAGCGAGCACACGCAAAGTGTGTCGCCACAGCCGCAGGAGCGAGCTGCCTAGGGGGGTCGTCCCGGGGACCAGACATGGTAGCTAGGGCTGGTAGCCTGGAGAGTGGAGGAGGGGAATATCACCCACTGGGTGAGCCTACCCGACCCTGGAGCTGCTGCCGCACTGGATGCTGGAGCTGCACTGGATGCTGGAGCACGCTGGATGCTGTGGATTCTGAGCTGCTGCTGCTGTGCACAGGGAGCTGAGGCTGCTGTACTGACAGGCAGAGAGAACAGCAGGTGGCCACAAGCTGCTGCGCTGCAGAGACGAGAGGAGGAAGGGAGGGGGCACAGGAAGGAGCAGGTGGGGGCTACAGGAGTAGCCAATAAGAGACAAGCTAGCGGCGGGAAGGGCCGAAAACGGGCGGGCGCTCCGCCCCCGTGACGTCACTCGTGTGCGCCGATGCGGCCTAGCTCCGGCAGAAGCCGGGGGCTAAATTTATGGGCAGGCCGGCGGCAGCGAGACGGCGGCGCGGAGCGCTGAAGAACGCGGCCGCCGGCAGAAAGGAAGGGAGAAGAGCCCGGTAAACCCCCCGGGTCGCCCCTATGGAGCTGCTGCATGCGGGCAGGAGCTCCAGAGACTCCCTCCACCCCCTCTCCCTGAAGAAAGAGGCCCGCACAGACCATCTTGCCCAGGGCCTCTGAGAGGGAGGCAGGGAGGGAGAGAGGCAGGGAGGGAGAGAGACAGGAGGGGAAGAGGCAGGGAAGGGGAGTAATTAGGTGCCCTGGTAGGATGACCCCCCCCAGATTCCAAAGAGGGCTAAGGACAGGAATACTCACCTGTCCGGCGTCTTCAGGTGCGCGCAGGGTCACCCCTTCGGTCACCTCGCACCTTTGTGGGGGACCGGTATCCTGCCGCAGGGAGCGGGCGTTGGGGGACGGGTGACCGGCGCAGGGAAAAGAAACTTTCCATGCACCCTCAGGGGGAACTGCGTCTGATGTGGCAAGCCCACGCCGACGGTCCCCCTGATAACCTAAAAGAAAAGAAAAATAAATAAAAAATGGAGGTGCATGCACCTGTGTCTACCTCCTACGGACACTAGACTAAAACTGAGTTAGCCTGGTGCCTGTAGGAGGGGTATAGCCTGCCAGGCGGAGTCACTTCTTCTTCTGTCTAGTGTCGCCTCCTAGTGGCAGTAGCCTATACCCACTGGTGCTGTGTCCCCCCAATGACAGGCACAAGAAACATTACTTTTTATATAGTTACACAATTGAACTGTTAACCTTAGTGTGTTGTATCTCAAGAATAGAAAAATCCTGTATGAGGCAGATGCCAATTACAAATAACATTCTCAAAATATGGAAAAAGAAGCCCTATGGACCCTACCTTGCCAATATCAGTTAGTGTAGCAAGTTCCAGAATCTGTGACAGCACATCAAGAGCAGCACGCAGGAAACTTCCAAACTTCTCATTGTTATTCTGAAGGTCAAGGGTCACCTATAAAAATCCAGAAAAATAGTTTCTTTTGAAATTTGGTCCCTTTCTCTCGCTGTCATGTTGACAGCGGTTTCCTAGGATCCCGACTGCGGCTAT